>NW_025207026.1:9010-12396 GCF_004010195.1 Chiloscyllium plagiosum | reverse complement strand
CTTTCTTTTTTTTTCTTTTTTTCTTCTATTATTACAGACAAACTTTAAATGGAAGCAGTTCAGGTGGAGTCTCGTTGAATCTCTACGAGGGGATAAAGAGGTCATTTAAGGTCAGAGGTGGCCTGAGTACTGAAGGGGTGAAACTGAGTCAGAACCAGAGTGCAGAATGTTCAGGAGAGAAGTGAAACTCGAAATAAAACAATGAAGGATTTATGTTAATAACTTGGGGGTGCAGGCATAATTTTGCAATTTGCAGCTGAGCTGAAAGTTGGAAATTCAATAAACCTATTGAGGAAAATAAGTTAGACTTCCAGAGGCTATAGACAGGCTGGTGATAGAGGTGGGTGCCATGCCAATGAAATTCAGTGCAGAGAAATGTGAGGCATTACTGGTTGGTGGGATAAAGGGTATCATGATAAAGGGAGCGGGGGAAGAACAGAGAGACCTGGTGCTATATGGATGCAAAGCTTTGCAGGTGGCCAGTTAGCAAGGCAGCTCATGTTAGATGTGTGCTCCTGGGCTGGATAATTCAGGCAGAGAGGACGTGAGCCAATGCTCATAAAAATCCAGGTCAACCCCAGCTGCAGTACTGTGTCCAATTGCAAAATGGGGCATTCCATTTTCGAGCTGAAATTGTGTTGCTGGAAAAGCACAGCAGGTCAGGCAGCATCCAAGGAGCAGGAGAATCGACGTTTCGGGCTTGAGCCCTTCTTCAGGTCATGCTGCCTGACCTGCTGCACTTTTCCAGCAACACATTTTCAGCTCTGATCTCCAGCATCTGCAGTCCTCACTTTTTCCCATTCCATTTTCGGCCAATCAGACTATTCCCACCAGAGACTTCCTTTCCCGATAATCCTCCATCTCCATTTCCTGAATCAAAGACATCACTAATTATTGAACTGATGCCACCCTTCATGAACAGTGCTGCCCCTTCACCTTTTACCGAGATCTCTGTTCTTCTTAAATGCGGCATAAACCCTTCGATATCCAGGACCCAGTGTTGCTGGAAAAGCGCAGCAGGTCAGGCAGCATCCAAGGAGCAGGAGAATCGACGTTTCGGGCTTGAGCCCTTCTTCAGGTCATGCTGCCTGACCTGCTGCACTTTTCCAGCAACACATTTTCAGCTCTGATCTCCAGCATCTGCAGTCCTCACTTTTTCCCATTCCATTTTCGGCCAATCAGACTATTCCCACCAGAGACTTCCTTTCCCGATAATCCTCCATCTCCATTTCCTGAATCAAAGACATCACTAATTATTGAACTGATGCCACCCTTCATGAACAGTGCTGCCCCTTCACCTTTTACCGAGATCTCTGTTCTTCTTGAATGCGGCATAAACCCTTCGATATCCAGGACCCAGTCCTTTTCGTCCTGCAGCTATGTCTCTGTTTTGGCTGTCAGATCATATATATCCAGTGCAACCCGTCAATTCATTCATTTCATTTGGAATGCTGCACATATTCAGATACAGACCCTTCTGTTCAGCTTGTAAAATCCAGTCTAAATGGTGTATTCTCAGTTTTGTTCTCTCTGTCCCTTCCTGCCTTCTCTGACCACTATTTCTCAATCTCTTATCATAACACGCTGGTGCCCAGTACTGGTGTCAGTGTCCATGACCTGTAACACACTGGTCACCAGTACTGGTGTCAGTGTCCATGACCTGTAACACACTGGTCCCCAGTACTGGTGTTAGTGCCCATGACCTGAAACACACTGGTCCCCAGTACTGGTGTCAGTGTCCATGACCTGTAACACACTGGTCCCCACTACTGGTGTTAGTGCCCATGACCTGAAACACACTGGTCCCCAGTACTGGTGTTAGTGCCCATGACCTCAAACACGCTGGTCCCCAGTACTGGTGTCAGTGTCCATGACCTGTAACACACTGGTCACCAGTACTGGAGTCAGTGTCCATGACCTGTAACACACTGGACCCCAGTACTGGTGTCAGTGCCCATGACCTGTAACACACTGTACCCCAGTACTGGCGTCAGTGTCCATGACCTGAAACGCACTGGTCCCCAGTACTGGTGTCAGTGCCCATGAACTGTAACACACTGGTCCCCAGTACAGGGGTCCGTGTCCATGACCTGTAACACACTGGTCTCCAGTACTGGTATAAGTGCCCATAACCTGAAACACACTGGTCTACAGTACTGGTGTCAGTGCTCATGACCTTAAACACACTGGTCCCCAGTACTGGTGTCAGTGCCCATGACATGTAACACACTGGTCCCCAGTACTGGTGTCAGTGTTCATGACATTAAACATACTGGTCTCCAGTACTGGTGTCAGTGTCCATGACCTGTAAGACTCGGGGTCCCCATTACTGGTGTTAGTAATCATAACCTGAAGCACACTGGACCCCAGTACTGGTGTCAGTGCCGATGACGTGAAACATGCTGGTCTCCAGTACTAGAGTCAGTGCCCATGATCTGTAACACACTGGTCCCCGGTTCTGGTGTCAGTGCCAACGAACTGAAGCACACTGCTCCCCAATACTGGTGTCAGTGCCCATGGCCTGAAACACACTGTTCCCCAGTTCTGGTGTCAGTGCCCATGACCTGTAACACACTGGTCCCCGGTTCTGGTGTCAGTGCCCATGACCTGAAACACACTGGTCCACAGTACTGGTGTCAGTGCCCATGACCTCAAACACACTGGTCCACAGTATTGGCGTCAGTGTCCATGACCTGTAACACACTGGACCCCAGTACTGGTATTAGTGTCCATGACCTGTAACACACTGGTCCCCAGTACTAGTGTCAGTGTCCATGACCTGTAACACACTGGTCCCCAGTACTGGTGTCAGTGTCCATGACCTGAAACACACTGGTCCCCAGTACTGGTGTCAGAGCCCATGACCTGTAACACACTGGTCCCCAGTACTGGTGTCAGTGCCCAGAACCTGAAACACACTGGTCCCCAGTACTGGTGACAGTGCCCATGAACTCAAACACAATGGTCACCAGTACTGGTGTCAGAGCCCATGACCTGAAAAACACTGGTCAACAGTACTGGTGTCAGAGCCCATGACATGTAACACACTGGTCCCCAGTCCTGGTATCAGTGCCCATGACCTGTAACACACTGGTCCCCAGTTCTGGTGTCAGAGCCCATGACCTGAAAAACACTGGTCCCCAGTACTGGTGTCAGAGCCCATGACCTGTAACACACTGGATTCCAGTACTGGTGTTAGTGCCCATGACCTGAATCAAACTGGTCCCCAGTACTGGTGTCAGTGTCCATGATCTGAAACACACTGGTCACCAATACTGGTGTCAGTGCCCATGACCTCGAACACACTGGTCTCCAGTACTGGTGTCAGTGCCCATGACCGGTAACACACTGGATTCCAGTACTGGTGTTAGTGCCCATGACCTGAA
>NW_025207026.1:0-8832 GCF_004010195.1 Chiloscyllium plagiosum | reverse complement strand
GGTGTCAGTGCCCATGACCTGAAACGCACTGTTCCCCAGTACTGGTGTCAGTGCCCATGACCTGAAACACACTGGTCCCCAGTACTGGTGTCAGTTTCCATGACCTGAAACACACTGGTCCCCAGTACTGGTGTCAGTTTCCATGACCTGAAACACACTGGTCCCCAGTACTGGTGTCAGTTTCCATGACCTGAAACACACTGGTCCCCAGTACTGGTGTCAGTTTCCATGACCTGAAACACACTGGTCCCCAGTACTGGTGTCAGTGTCCATGACCTGAAACACACTGGTCCCCAGTACTGGTGTCAGTTTCCATGACCTGAAACACACTGGTCCCCAGTACTGGTGTCAGTTTCCATGACCTGAAACACACTGGTCCCCAGTACTGGTGTCAGTTTCCATGACCTGAAACACACTGGTCCCCAGTACTGGTGTCAGTTTCCATGACCTGAAACACACTGGTCCCCAGTACTGGTGTCAGTTTCCATGACCTGAAACACACTGGTCCCCAGTACTGGTGTCAGTGTCCATGACCTTAAACATACTGGTCTCCAGTACTGGTGTCAATGTCCATGACCTGTAAGACACTGCTCCCCTGTACTGGTGTTAGTCATCATAAACTGAAACACACTGCTCCCCAGTGCTGGTGTCAATGCCCATGACCTGTAACACACTGGTCCCCATTACTGGTTTCAGCGCCAATAACCTGAAACATATTGTTCCCAGTACTGCTACCAGTGCCCATGAACTCAAACAAAATGGTCCCCAGTACTGGTATCAGGGCCCATGACCTGAAACACACTGGTCCCCAGTACTGGTGACAGTGCCCATCACCTGTAACACACTGGTCCCCAGTACTGGTGTCAGTGTCCATAACCTGGAAGACACTGGGTCCCCATTACTGGTGTTCGTGCCCATGACCTGAAACACACTGGTCCCCAGTACTGGTATAAGTGCCCATAACCTGAAACACACTGGTCTACAGTACTGGTGTCAGTGCCCCTGACCTGAAACACACTTGTCACCAGTACTGGTGTTAGTGTCCATGACCTGAAACACACTGGTCCCCAGTACTAGTGTCTGTGTCCATGACCTGAAACACACTGGTCCCCAGTACTGGTATTAGTGTCCATGACCTGTAACACACTGGTCCCCAGTACTGGTGTCAGTGTCCATGACCTTAAACATACTGGTGTCCAGTACTGGTGTCAATGTCCATGACCTGGAAGACACTGGTCCCCTGTACTGGTGTTAGTCATCAGAACCTGAAACACACTGTTCCCCAGTACTGGTGCCAGTGCCCATGACCTGAAACGCACTATTCCCCAGTACTGGTGCCAGTGCCCATTACCTGAAACACACTGGTCACCAGTACTGGTATCAGTGTCCATGACCTGAAACACACTGGTCCCCAGTACTGGTGTCAGTGCTCATGAACTGAAACACACTGGTCTCCAGTAATGGGGTCACTGCCCATGACCTGAAATACACTGGTCCCCAGTACTGTCCATGACCTGAAACACACTGGTCCCCAGTACCGGGGTCCGTGTCCATGACCTGAAACACACTGGTCCAGAGTACTGGTGTCAGTGTCCATGACCTGTAACGGACTGCTCCCCAGTACTGGTGTCAGTGCCCATGAACTGAAACACAATGGACCCCAGTACTGGTGTCAGTGCCCATGACCAGTAACACACTGATCCCCAGTACTGGTGTCAGTGCCCATGAACTGAAACACAATGGACCCCAGTACTGGTGTCAGTGTCCATGACCTTAAACACACTGGTCTCCAGTACTGGTGTCAGTTTTCATGACCTGAAACACACTGGTCCCCAGTACTGGTGTCAGTGTCCATGACCTGAAGCACACGGGTCCCCAGTACTGCTGTCAGGGCCCATGACCTGAAACACACTGGTCCACAGTACTGGTGTCAGTGCCCATGACCTGAAACACATTGGTCCCCAGTACTGGTGTCAGTTTCCATGACCTGAAACACACTGGTCCCCAGTACTGGTGTCAGTGTCCATGACCTTAAACATACTGGTCTCCAGTACTGGTGTCAATGTCCATGACACTGCTCCCCTGTACTGGTGTTAGTCATCATAACCTGAAACACACTGCTCCCCAGTGCTGGTGTCAATGCCCATGACCTGTAACACACTGGTCTCCAGTACTGGTTTCAGCGCCAATAACCTGAAACATATTGTTCCCAGTACTGCTACCAGTGCCCATGAACTCAAACAAAATGGTCCCCAGTACTGGTATCAGGGCCCATGACCTGAAACACACTGGTCCCCAGTACTGGTGTCATTGCCCATGACCTGTAACACACTGGTCCCCAGTACTGGTATCAGGGCCCATGACCTGAATCACACTGGTCCCCAGTACTGGTATCAGGGCCCATGACCTGAAACACAATGGTCCCCAGTACTGGTGTCAGTGCCGATGACCTGAAACATGCTGGTCTCCAGTACTAGAGTCAGTGCCCAAGACCTGAAACACACTGGTCCCCGGTTCTGGTGTCAGTGCCCATGACCTGTAACACACTGGTCCCCGGTTCTGTTGTCAGTGCCCATGACCTGTAACACACTGGTCCCCAGTTCTGGTGTCAGTGCCCATGAACTGAAAATCACTGGTCTCCATTACTGGTGTCAGTGCCCATGACCTGAAACACACTGGCCCCAGTACTGGTGTCAGTGCCCATGACCTGAAACACACTGGTCCCCATTACAGGTGTCAGTACCCATGAACTGAAACCCACTGGTCCACAGTACTGGTGACAGCGCCCATGAACTCAAACACAATGGTCACCAGTACTGGTGTCAGAGCCCATGACCTGAAAAACACTGGTCGCCAGTACTGGTGTCGGAGCCCATGACCTGAAACACACTGGTCTGCAGTACTGGTGACAGTGCCCATGACCTGAAACACACTGGTCTCCAATACTGGTGTCAGTGTCCATGACCTGTAACAAACTGGTCCCCAGTACTGGTGTCAGTGCCCATGACCTGTAACAAACTGGTCCCCAGTACTGGTGTCAGTGCCAATGAACTGAAACACAATGGTCCCCAGTTCTGGTGTCAGTGCCCATGACCTGTAACACACTGGTCTCCAGTACTGGTGCCAGTGCCCATGAACTGAAACACAATGGTCCCCAGTACTGGGGTCCGTGTCCATGACCTGAAACACACTGGTCCCCAGTACTGGTGTCAGTGCCCATGAACTGAAACACACTGGATTCCAGTACTGGTGTTAGTGCCCATGACCTGAAACACACTGGTACCCAGTACTGGTGTTAGTGCCCATGACCTGAATCAAACTGGTCCCCAGTACTGGTGTCAGTGTCCATGACCTGAAACACACTGTTCACCAATACTGGTGTTAGTGCCCATGACCTGAAACACACTGGTACCAGTACTGGTGTTAGTGCCCATGACCTGAATCAAACTGGTCCCCAGTACTGGTGTCAGTGTCCATGACCTGAAACACACTGGTCACCAATACTGGTGTCAGTGTCCATGACCTGAAACACACTGGATTCCAGTACTGGTGTTAGTGCTCATGACCTGAATCAAACTGGTCACCAATACTGGTGTCAGTGCCAATGACCTGAAACACACTGGTCGCCATTACTGCTGCCAGTGCGCATGACCATTAACACATGGGTCCCCAGTACTGGTGTCAGTACCCATGACTTGAAACACACTTGTCACCAGTACTGGTGTCAGTGCCCCTGAACTGAAACACACTTGTCACCAGTACTGGTGTCAGTGCCCATGACCTGAAACACACTGGACCCCAGTACTGGTGTCAGTGTCCATGACCTGAAACACACTGGACCCCAGTACTGGTGTTAGTGTCCATGACCTGAAACACACTGGACCCCAGTACTGGTATTAGTGTCCATGACCTGTAACACACTGGTCCCCAGTACTGGTGTCAGTGTCCATGACCTTAAACATACTGGTGTCCAGTACTGGTGTCAATGTCCATGACCTGGAAGACACTGGTCCCCTGTACTGGTGTTAGTCATCATAACCTGAAACACACTGGTCCCCAGTGCTGGTGTCAGTGTCCATGACCTGAAACGCACTATTCCCCAGTTCTGGTGCCAGTGCCCATGACCTGAAACGCATTATTCCCCAGTTCTGGTGCCAGTGCCCATTACCTGAAACACACTGGTCACCAGTACTGGTGTCAGTGTACATGACCTGAAACACACTGCTCCCCAGTACTGGTGTCAGTGCCCATGAACTGAAACACACTGGTCTCCAGTAATGGGGTCACTGCCCATGACCTGAAATACACTGGTCCCCGGTTCTGGTGTCAGTGCCCATGACCTGTAACACACTGGTCCCTAGAACTGCTGTCAGTGCCCATGAACTGAAGCACAATGGTCCCCAGTACTGGTGTCAGTGCCCTTGACCTGTAAGACGTCCCCAGTACTGGTGTCAGTGCCCATAACCTGTAACACACTGGTTCCCAGTACTGGTGTCAGTGTCCATGACCGGAAACACACTGGTCCCCAGGACTGGTTTCTGTGCCCATGACCTGAAACACACTGGTCCCCAGTTCTGGTGTTAGTGCCCAAGACCTGTAACACACTGGTCCCCAGTACTGGTGTTAGTGCCCATGACCTGACACGCACTGGCCCCAGTACAGGTGTCAGTGCCCATGACCTGAAACACACTGGTCCACAGTACTGGTGGCAGTGCCCATGAACTCAAACACAATGGTCACCAGTACTGGTGTCAGAGCCCATGACCTGAAAAACACTGGTCGCCCGTACTGGTGTCAGAGCCCATGACCTGTAACACACTGGTCCCCGGTTCTGGTGTCAGTGCCCATGACCTGTAACACACTGGTCCCTAGAACTGGTGACAGTGCCCATGAACTGAAGCACAATGGTCCCCAGTACTGGTGTCAGTGCCCTTGACCTGTAAGACACTGGTCTCCCAGTACTGTGTCAGTGCCCATGACCGGAAACACACTGGTCCCCAGGACTGGTTTCTGTGCCCATGACCTGAAACACACTGGTCCACAGTACTGGTGGCAGTGCCCATGAACTCAAACACAATGGTCACCAGTACACCAGTACTGGTGTCAGAGCCCATGACCTGAAAAACACTGGTCGCCAGTACTGGTGTCAGAGCCCATGACCTGAAACACACTGGTCCACAGTACTGGTGACAGTGGCCATGAACTCAAACACAATGGTCACCAGTACACCAGTACTGGTGTCAGAGCCCATGACCTGAAAAACACTGGTCGCCAGTACTGGTGTCAGAGCCCATGACCTGACACGCACTGGCCCCAGTACTGGTGTCAGAGCCCATGACCTGAAAAACACTGGTCGCCAGTACTGGTGTCAGAGCCCATGACCTGAAACACACTGGTCCACAGTACTGGTGACAGTGCCCATGAACTGAAACACAATTGTCACCAGTACTGGTGCCAGTGCCCATGGCCTGAAACAGACTGGTCCACAGTACTGGTGACAGTGCCCATGAACTGAAACACAATGGTCACCAGGACTGGTGTCAGTGCCCATGACCTGAAAATCACTGGTCTCCATTACTGGTGTCAGTGTCCATGACCTGAAACACACTGGATTCCAGTACTGGTGTTAGTGCCCATGACCTGAATCAAACTGGTCCCCAGTACTGGTGTCAGTGTCCATGACCTGAAACACACTGCTCACCAATACTGGTGTCAGTGCCAATGACCTGAAACACACTGGTCGCCATTACTGCTGCCAGTGCGCATGACCATTAACACATGGGTCCCCAGTACTGGTGTCAGTGTCCATGACTTGAAACACACTTGTCACCAGTACTGGTGTCAGTGCCCCTGACCTGAAACACACTTGTCACCAGTACTGGTGTCAGTGCCCATGACCTGAAACACACTGGTTCCCAGAACTGGTGTCAGTGCCGATGACCTGAAAAACACTGGTCCCCGTTACTGGTATGAGTGTTCATGACCGAAAACACACTGGTCCAAAGTACTGGTTCAGTGTCTATGATGTGAAACACACTGTTCCCCAGTACTGGTGTTAGTGCCCATGACCTGAAACACACTGTTCCCCAGTACTGGTGTCAGTGTTCATGACCTGAAACACACTGTTCCCATATACTGGTGTCAGTGCCCATGACCTGAAACGCACTATTCCCCAGTACAGGTGCCAGTGCCCATTACCTGAAACACACTGGTCACCAGTACTGGTGTCAACGTCCATGACCTGAAACACACTTGTCACCAATACTGGTGTCAGTGCCCATGACCTGAAATGCACTATTCCCCAGTACAGGTGCCAGTGCCCATGAACTGTAACACACTATTCCCCAGTAGAGGTGTCAGTGCCCATGACCTGACACGCACTGGCCCCAGTACTGGTGTCAGTGCCCATGACCTGAAACACACTGGTCCACAGTACTGGTGACAGTGCCCATGAACTCAAACACAATGGTCACCAGTACTGGTGCCAGTGCCCATGACCTGAAACAGACTGGTCCACAGTACTGGTGACAGTGCCCAAGAACTGAAACACAATGGTCACAGTACTGGTGACAGTGCCCATGACCTGAAAATCACTGGTCTCCTTTACTGGTGTCAGTGCCCATGACCTGAAACACACTGGTCCCCATTACTGGTGTCAGTGCCCATGACCTGTAAGAAACTGGTCAACAGTACTGGTGTCAGTGCCAATGACATGAAACACAGTGGTCGCCAGTACTGCTGCCAGTGCCCATGACCATTAACACTCTGGTAGCTTGTACTGGTGCCAGTGCCCATGACCTGAAACACACTGGTCCCCAGTACTGGTGACAGTGCCCATGACCTGAAACACACTGGTCCACAGTACTGGTGACAGTGCCCATGAACTGAAACACAATGGTCACCAGTACAGGTGCCAGTGCCCATGACCTGTAACACACTATTCCCCATCCAGGTGTCAGTGCCCATGACCTGTAACACACTGTTCCCCAGTACTTGTGTCAGTGCCCATGACCTGACACGCACTGGCCCCAGTACTGGTGTCAGTGCCCATGACCTGAAACACAGTGGTCCACAGTACTGGTGTCAGTGCCCATGACCTGAAACACACTGGTCCCCATTACTGGTGTCAGTGCCCATGACCTGTAAGAAACTGGTCAACAGTACTGGTGTCAGTGCCCATGACCTGAAACACAGTGGTCGCGAGTACTGCTGCCAGTGCCCATGACCATTAACACACTGGTCGCCAGTACTGGTGTCAGAGCCCATGACCTGAAACACACTGGTCCGAAGTACAGGTGACAGTGCCCATGAACTGAAACACAATGGTCCGCAGTACTGGTGTCAGTGCCCATGACCTGAAACACACTGGTCCCCATTACTGGTGTCAGTGCCCATGACCTGTAAGAAACTGGTCAACAGTACTGGTGTCAGTGCCAATGACAAGAAACACAGTGGTCGCCAGTACTGCTGCCAGTGCCCATGACCATTAACACACTGGTCCCCAGTGGTGGTGTCAGTGCCCATGCCCTGAAACACAATGGTCCCAGTACTGGTGTTAGTGTCCATGACCTGAAACACACTGGTCCCCAGTACTGGTGCCAGTGCCCATGACCTGAAACACACTGGTCCGCAGTACTGGTGACAGTGCCCATGAACTGAAACACACTGTTCCCCAGTACTGGTGACAGTGCCCATGACCTGAAACACACTGTTCCCCAGTACTGGTGCCAGTGCCCATGACCTGAAACACACTGGTCCCCAGTACTGGTGACAGTGCCCATGACCTGAAACGCACTGTTCCCCAGTACTGGTGCCAGTGCCCATGACCTGAAACACACTGTTCCCCAGTACTGGTGCCAGTGCCCATGACCTGAAACACACTGGTCCGCAGTAGTGGTGCCAGTGCCCATGACCTGAAACACACTGGTCCACAGTACTGGTGACAGTGCCCATGAACTGAAACACAATGGTCACCAGTACTGGTGTCAGTGTCCATGACCTGAAACACACTGGTCCCCAGTACTGGTGTCAGTGCCCATGACCTGAAAGAAACTGGTCAACAGTACTGCTGTCAGTGGCAATGACCTGAAACACACTGGTCGCCATTACTGATGCCAGTGCGCATGACCATTAACACATTGGTCCCCAGTACTGGTGTCAGTGTCCATGACTTGAAACACACTTGTCATCAGTGCTGGTGTCAGTGCCCATGACCTGAAACACACTTGTCACCAGTACTGGTGTCTGTGCCCATGACCTGAAACACACTGGTCCCCATTACTGGTGTCAGAGTCCATGACTTGAAACACACTGGTCCCCATTACTGGTGTCAGTGTCCATGACCTGAAACACACTGGTCCCCAGTACTGGTGTCAGAGTCCATGACCTGAAACACACTGGTCCCCATTACTGGTGTCAGTGTCCATGACCTGAAACATACTGGTCACCAGTACTGGTGTCAGAGTCCATGACCTGAAACACACTGGTCCCCATTACTAGTGTCAGTGTCCATGCCCTGTAACACACTGGTCCCCAGTACTGGTGTCAGTGCCTATGACCTGAAACACACAGGTCCCCATTACCAGTGTCAGTGCCCATGAACTGAAACACACTTGTCACCAGTACTGGTGTCAGTGCCTATGACCTGAAACACGCTGGTCTCCAGTACTGGTGTCAGTGCCCATGAACTGAAACACAATGGTCACCATTACTGGTGTCAGTGTCCATGACCTGAAACACACTGTTCCCAGGTACTGGTGTCAGTGCACACAACCTGAAACGCACTATTCCCAAGTACTTGTGCCAGTGCACATTACCTGAAACACACTGGTC
>NW_025207025.1:4106-12395 GCF_004010195.1 Chiloscyllium plagiosum | reverse complement strand
ATCCATTTACACCAAATCCACTGCTCTAGCTTCGTCAATGTGTTGCATTATGTCCTCAAATAATTCAACAAAGTGTGTGAGCCTTGAACTACCTTTCACAAATCCATGTTGAATATCTGTAATTATCTGTCATTTTCCAAGTAATCCTTTCTCTCAAAGTCCTCTCCAATAATTTGCTCCTCAATGATATTTGACTGACTGGTCTGCAGTTCCCAGGAATATCTTTTTTTCCCTTTTCTGAACAAGGGAATGACAGTCGCCTCCCTCCAATCATCTGTCACTACTCCAGTCGACAGTGAGAATACAAAGATCAATATCAGTGGCGCAGCAATCTTTTCTCTCGCTTCACGTATTCGCATGGTCGAGAGACTTAATTAGCCTATGTTTTTGAATGATTTGAGTGGGAATGTACAAGGCAGTTTGCACAATACACGAAAATACACAGTATCATGGACAGTGAGTAAATATATCAGAAATTTCAGCAGGATCTGGATCAACTGGGGAAGTTGGCTGAGACATTGCAAATATAGTTAAATATAGATAATATAGATAAGTGTGAGGTATTGCATTTTGCAAAGTCACATTATGGTAGGAGTTCTATGGCGAATGTTTCAGTCTTAAGGAATGCAGTGAACAGGGGTATATGAGCTCAGGTGCACGGTTCTTTGAAAGTAGAGTCAAAAGTAGACAGCTCAGTGAAGAAAGCTTTTGACACACTGGCCTTTATCTGTCAGGACACTGGGTGTGGAAGTTATTTTGCAGTTGTACAGGGCGTTGGTGAGGCCGCACTTGGAGTATTGTGCAATGTTAGAGGGGAAAGAATAAAAGGGAACCTGAGGGGCAAGTCTTTTACACAGAGGGTGCTACGCATATTGAATACGGTGCCAGCAGAAATGGTTGATGCGGGTACATTAACAACATTCAAAAGGCGTTTGGACAAGTGCATGGATAGCAAAGGTTTAGAAAGATATGGAGTAAGTTCAGGGAAATAGGTTTTGCGTGAGTGGGTATTTTGTTCGGATAGACCAGTTTGGGCAGAAGAGCCTTTCTCCGTTCTGCAGGACACTATGAATCCATCAGTGAACCAGACCACAGCTCCAGACCTGTAAAGCTGTCAGACAGAAGTTGCAGATGGTCATAAAGCTGTCAGGATCATCAGAAGCATCTCTCATTTCAGACATTATACAGGAGGAGTATGACACGACCTTGGGACCTTCTGCCATTATTTAAACCTTTTAGTTTCCTTAACAGTGGCAGCAAAGCCAAAATAAAATAACATAGAAGAAAAGCTACTCACCATTCAACAGCCATTCACTTACCTGCTGCCTGTGAAATCACAGTTCAGTTTCCTTTTACTTTACCTTTATGCTCCTACCTTCCTCGTTTGACTCCCTTACTTCGCTGATGGCCGTCCTCCGAACCATAGCCCGATATCCATTTCTGCCGACACTTAGACATCCAGCATAATTTCAAACACAAAACAGCCATTCTCAAATTGGCCGCTCTAAAATGGCCACTCTGCTAGTTTGCTTTGTTATTTGTTTCTGGGCAGTGGCTGAGACAATTCCTATCAGAGTCCTCTTCATTCGCTTCACAGACTTTGTTGGGAGGTTTCATCCAAGTACAGATTGCTCAGAAGCTTGGTAAGTGAATGAAACATACATTATAGACATTTGCTGATGCTATGTATTTGGAACTTGGAATGCTTTGCCTCAGAGTTAAGGGAGAATTTGATGCGTATCCGGAGAGGAGATCAACAAGCACTGCAGAAGGCAAATTGGCCGCTCTAAAATGGCCACTCTGCTAGTTTGCTTTGTTATTTGTTTCTGGGCAGTGGCTGAGACAATTCCTATCAGAGTCCTCTTCATTCGCTTCTCAGACTTTGTTGGGAGGTTTCATCAAAGTACAGATTGCTCAGAAGCTTGGTAAGTGAATGAAACATACATTATAGACATTTGCTGATGCTATGTATTTGGAACTTGGAATGCTTTGCCTCAGAGTTAAGGGAGAATTTGATGCGTATCCGGAGAGGAGATAAACAAGCACTGCAGAAGGACGATAACAGAAATTCGAGTAGTTGTCTGAAATTTGTCTATTTGCAATATGGAAGTAATGTCCTTTCACTATAGAACAATCTGAAAATCACATTACCTGGCTTTATTCTTTGAAACCAGACAGTCTATTTCTTCATCGCTAACCCCCCCACCCCCACCCAGTCAATATTCATTTTGGTCATCAGTTCATGACTGCCGGTATCGCACATAAAAGGAGGAAAATCCAAATTTTTCGATGAAACAACAAGGGGAAAACAGCGCTCTGAAGAAAAGGCGGAGAAGCAAGGATTGAATTAATTTTAATTGACTTACATAAATTGTCACGTGTACTCACATGCCTGTGTTGAAACATTTACTCTTCCATCGATGTCGGGTTATCTTAGATACACAAGTACGTAATTCCGGGAACTTGGAACAACTAACATAAACCTGGAAAGCACAGAAACGTACACTTCGACGGATGACGTTGTCCTGAACATGCATCCAAATTAAACTAATTCATTCTGCCTGACCTTTTTCCATATCCCGACATGACTTGCATTCTAACGTGCATACCTAAAGCTTCCTTCGCTCCCTCTTCTGCCACTACCGATATCATGACAGTACATTCCAGACTCCGAAAACTCACTGCATTAAAGAAACATACCCTTAATATCTTCCTTTGAACTTTGATCCGCTCACTTGAATGCATGTAATTTAAAGTTGGACACTTCACTGTGGGGAAGAGACTCAGGCCAATACCCCTATTCATTAATTTCATATTTCTGTAGCTTTTTGCCAAGTCTCACCTCACCTCCGCCTCACTAGAGAAAACAACTCGAGCTTTTTTAATTGCATTTCCTTATCGCTCATATCCTCAAATCCTGGTAGCATCCTGAGAAAACTCTGCTGCACCTTCTCCAAAACGTTCCTGTCACATGGTAAACAGAAATGAACTCTAATTGAAGCCGAACTAATGTCTGTTCAAGCTGCCACATGATAGCCTGACTGTTACTCACAATTCTCTGAACAATAAAGACAAGCATGTCATAAACCTGTTCTACTGCCCTGTCGATTTATGTTGCCACTTTCAGGGAGCACTGGACTTGAAACCAAAATCCCTTTTCAAATAAAAGCTCTTCAAGTTCCTACGATTAACTATATACTCTTCCTTAAGGAATGATCTCCAAGTGCATCACTGGACTCAACTCCATCTGCCAAATCTCCGTGCATACCTGGAACACTTCCTGCTCAATTCTTTGACAACCTTCTATACTTTCCCAGAAACCACTGAACCTTATCTCATCTGTAAACTTACAAACTCACCAATCTGCAATTTCATCAAAGTCCACAATGCAAACCAGAAACAGCAGAGCTGCCAGTCGCGATAACTATGGACCACCACTTGTCACGGACTTCCTTCAGAAAACAAAACTCCGCTATTCCACCACGTTGCTCTGCCTCGTATGGGCAAAACCAAAAGAATACATGCGACCCATTCACGGTGGATCCCATGCATTTAAATCTCTGGACGACTCTATCATGAGGGGCTTTGCTGAAAGTCTCAGTAAAGTCCATGTCGATAATATCCACAGCACTACCATAAACGACAAGTTTCATCACCTCCTCGAAACATTCAATCATGTTAATAAGACATGCTCTTGCCTGCGTAAAGGCATTTTAACTGTGTCTAATTAGGCCAGGCGGTTTGAAACATCAAAAGTCTTGGCCAGTAGAATACTCTCCAACAGCTTTCCAAATGACAGTGCAATGCTGACTTTTCTTAATTTTTGAAATATCACTGTTTACTTTCTTGAACAGAAGATCAGCAATAAAGGAATAAAGGCTTTATTTTCAACGGAAAGACAGCTATGATCAAAGGATTCCCTCGAGGTATGCAGTGGACAATAGAGTTTATTGATGAAGGCTTTTAGATAGCTTTGGCTGATAGAAAATAATTATTCCAGAATGGTTATGGCCTCTCAAGAGTAAGAGTGTTACTTTATATTTTTGTCTAACTACCGCAAATGGGCGAGGTTCTCAATGAATATTACCTCCCTGTGTTTATCGTGAAGAAATGCATGAAGACTTGGTTATGACAGGGGTTAAAACACTCTGATCATTCGAAAACTGACACACAGAGACCCTCAACGCTTGCTGCAATGCGTTAAACTTCGAGAGGAAAATAATCCCAAAGGTCAACATTTAAAGTAAAAATTAACAATTTTATTCTATACGTCTGAAAGAGAATACTAAAACCAAAAACTATTTACACCATGCTCTTAATTCTATCTTTTAACTATCATGGAATAATACTGGCGCGATACATTCCCTCTTAAATTTACGTCAATATCAATTTGAAAACTCGTTATCATCTCCAGATTTCGAACATTCTTTGTGGATTTCTCTGGTTTGACATTAGTGTTCTGCTGCATATATTTGTTTTTAGAAGGGAGCTTTCAGACATCTATATAGCTAGCAGTTTGGTTGTTGGTAGTCGTTGCTATTCTCTTCCAATCTCTTCAAAATGTCCGGTTTTATTCCCCAAAACATTGGATCATTTAATTGGTTTGACGGCATCCTAAATTGAAAAATTGAAATTCGATTGGTATTTGTTATCTGGGGTACGACTGAAATTAATTGGCCGAGTTTGAATTTGTTACGTGCATGGCAACACCGTGCAAAGTGTTTGTGGACACCAAATGTTACATATTAAGACCTTCTCTTCAGGTGTGCTTTTCTATTTCCGGATTAGCTTTCTGTCTCCTTTAAAAATACAATACGCGTATAGACCTTCATGACCCCTTCCCCTGAAGAAAGCAAATGGACTAATATAACGAAAAAATGGCTCAATTTCTTATTTGCCTTAACAGCATCACCATGACATGTGTATGACTTTAATCTAAGTTCACATTAACTTCTTGCCAGACAAATATATTTCATAATTGAATAGATAACTACCTTATGTATACCTAATTAGGTAGAATTCATCTATGGCCTTCGCCTTTGGGTTCCATGTGGTCAACTTTCCAGGACCACTGCTATGTCCCAAGAGCGTCACCTCTGCTTTTGTGTCTTCTGTTTGTTTAATGTTATTGCCAATTTCGCCTCTCGTGTTCGTTTAAAATGCACAGTATGATCCTACCAGTGCTTACGAAACACCAATGCATTCTTCAAACAGACTTCACAGTTTGTTAAACACTCGACAACTTTGTTTGTGAGTCTTTAAAATTTGGCAAGTGTGTTATTCATTCCAAAGGGCATCACTTTGACTTTTTGCAGTTCATTTGGGTTTGCAAGCCCAGAAATGTCTTTCACTGTCACTGGTAAATGTACTTGTCATAAACACACAGTTTGTCAAACTTGCTGATATAACTGCTTGCCAAATTTTCTCCATACAGACCTCCAGTCTCGATATTGGATATGAATCCGATTTTGTAACGGTGAGGACTTCCAATAATTCAAGCAAAATCGTTGAATCCAGTCTGGTCTTGAGTCCAATCTGATTGCCTGAATTCTTGTAATCAAAGTGCCTCTTGAAATCTGGTCGGTACAACCATTTTGGATAATGAAAACTTTTTTTTTATTTCCAGGCAGGGGTCCGTCACTATCATTCATAATCCGTGTGAAATGTTATTTGCATGTGGGCATTGGTATCTAAGAACATCATTGAACTTTATGCATTCTGGCTCGGTTCAATGCCATACTCGTTGATCAAGAAGGTTGATTACCACACCCTTCTTGACCTCGCTGGCTTTGGAGGTGTGAAGCTGATTGGGGTGTTGCTTTATCTGAACAGCATTCCCTATATCCACTTCATTTACAATCGTATTCTTCCCATGCATCAGACTCATACACATGTCCGCATACCACAGTAACAAACTTTCAACTGTGTTCATTAGTCCTGAGGAAGATAATGTATTAACCTGTTCCCACCCCTCAAGGTCTTCTTAGTTTGAAAGATATTTTGAGTCACATCAAAATCCACAGCATCTGAACTTGATTCCGCACTCTGCTGAGCAGTAACGTACACCTGTTTCGTCAGTTCTTTCTCTCCAGTGTAATACAGTTTCAACAAGTCAACAACTTTATGAGATAGTTCACCTAACTCAACTTTTTTTCTAAACTTATCAGGGGCTACTCAACCTGACTTTAAATTGTGTCCTATCACTGGCAATAGTACTAACACCTCATGACCTAAAGACAACGTCCGAGTTTGTGCTTGTATATGGAAACTGCTTCATTTTATGCTGTGGTCCCTTTTGGAACGTTTTAGCATTATCACCTGCTCGACATAACCTCTTCCTCTCACCAGATGCAAAACCAAATTGTAAGGTCTTGTGCTTTGGTCTTGTCAAGTTTACTTTAAATAATTTCATGGGTCCTCACCTTCATGTCAGAATATTAACTCGAAGGGAGTAACCTGAGTAGATTCATTTGGTGCATCTGTAATGGGAAACAATACGAATTGGACATCTTCATCCTCATTATTCGGGTAATCCTGGCAGTATGCTCTCAACATGGTCTTCAAGGTCTCATGCCAGCTTTCTAAAGCTCTCTTGGATTAAGTATGATACGTACCTGAATAAAATCCAAATCCATAACTATGCTTGCAGTAAAATTAGAGCCTTGATTCAAATGAATCTCTCTGGGAAGCCCATAACACGTGAATAAAGCGACGATCTCCTCTACCAATCATTTTGCCTTAATTCTCATAATTCAAATGAATCTTGAAGTCTGGTAGACACAGCCATTATGATTAACGAAAACTGTTTCCCATTTTTATTTCTTGGCAGATGCCCGACACAATCTTTCATAACCCATGTGAAACGTTCTTCACGTGCGGGAATTATTAACAAAGGTCCTGGCTTTATTTCCGCCTGTAACCTACCGACCATTTGGCATGTATGAGACGTTTGGCGAAGATTAACAACATCCTCGTGCAGTCCAGGCCAATAAAAATGATTTTTTTAAACCGAAGCCTGAGCTTTCAAACGCCACAGTGAACACATCCATGCCACACAGCACCAGGGTCCCAGGTTCGATTCCAACCTAGTGTGACAGTCTGTGTGGAGTTTGCACGTTCTCCCAGTGTCAGCGTGGGTTTGCTCCGGGTGCTCCGATTTCCTTCCACTGTCAAAAGATATGCAGGCCAGGTGAATTGGCCGTGCTAAATTGCCCGAAGTGTTCGGTGCATTAGTCAGGGGGAAATGAGTTTGGGTGGGTTATTCTTCGGAGGGTCGGTATGGACTGGTTGGGTCGAAGGGTCTGTTTCCACAATGTAGGGAATCTAGTCTAATCTATCGAGTTCATATTCTACTTCTAATAATTCCATGCAGTAATACACAAACGACACAATTAACTGCATTTCGCCGATTTCTGTTCTGCACTATGCTGACGTGGTCGCCATTTCCGTCTCAACTTTCACCTTTTTGAAAGTTATCCTCAGGTGTTTTCTCCTTCTTTTATACCGTTTTTAACATAATGTTTTTGGAAAATTCTGCAATTTCAGATACCCACAGGAACACTCCACATGAATTTTCAACTCCACCAGCAGAATAATCTCACGTTGCACTTCGTAGATCTTATCTATCTTTCAGTCCGGCATCCATTATTAGAAATGACGGTGTTTGCTTCCTTCAAACGCAAAAGATAAGTGACACCTAATTCCATTTTAATGCTTCTGAAAGTTGTTTATGCGCTTCTGGTATCAATTCATAAGCGCTTAAAATAGCCTGTTTGACCTCTTGCCCTCTCATCTGACATAGCGGCAAATACCTCACTCGTCTAACCTCCCAGTATAGTCCATACTAGCATTGTCCATAAATACAGGGACCACGCCAACAGGCTCACCAATTTTTCAAATACGTTGAAGAAGGTTTTCGATATTTCTCTCATGAAAATGTGGCTGAGATTTGAAATATTTGTATATAATACTAGCATCTCATCTAATCTCCATCCTGTTAACTTGACTCTGATGACAAAGTTCCAAATTCGCAACTTCTAATTCTCACTCTTCTTGCTCAGTGAAAACTTTCCCTCACTTTCTCTCACCCTTTGTTCTGTCTGTCTTTCTCTCTACCTTTCTTCTGTCTTTTTCTCTCCCTTTATTCTGTCTTTCTTTATCATCTCACAAACTTTTCCTCAATTGTATTTTAAATCTTTTTTTTCAAGGACACTGAACATGTCTGTTTCACTGACACCTAAGTATTTGAGTAGAGTCATAGAGATGTACAGCATGGAAACAGACCCTTCG
>NW_025207025.1:585-2323 GCF_004010195.1 Chiloscyllium plagiosum | reverse complement strand
CTGTGACTATCGATGATAAAAATATCTCAGCAAGAGGCCCCGCAATCTCTTCCCTAGCTTTCCACAGAGCTCTCGGGTACACCTGATCATGTCCTCGGGATTTATCCACCTTTAACCGTTTTAAGACATCCAGCTGTTCCTCCTCTGTAATCTGGACACTTGGCAAGATGTCACCATCTATTTTTCTACAGTCTATATCTTCCATATTCCTTTCCACAGTAAATACTGATGTCAAATACTCATTTAATATCTCCCCCATTTTCTGTGGTTCCACACAAAGGCCGCCTTGCTGATCTTTGAGGGGCCCTATTCTCTCCTTAGTTACCGCTTTGTCCTTAATATATCTGTAAAAACCCTTTGGATTCTCCATAATTCTATTTGCCAAAGCAATCTCACTGTCCGTTTTGCCCTCCTGAGGAATTCCCTGACAATTTCAGCTTTAATTTTGTCCTTGGTTAAACAAAATTCTAACCTCTGTTTTTAATTCCAACGTGACTTTTTTTTAATCTTTTCTTTCCAAACAATCTTTGCAAACTTGGAATCATATTCAAACCCCAGATACTTTTCCCCAATTTTAACAGACATTACTCTCACTTTTAATTTAACCAACCATAAGTAACTAAAATTAAACAAATTATCCCGCCTATGTTTGATTTAATGATCCAGGACACTAACCGGCAAATGCTTTAATCTACTGTTATTTTCTCGATCCACACATCTATTGAAACCTGTCCAAATCTCAGAATGGATCTGTCTAATCGTATCGAAATCACAGGCGAGAACCTCCACACTATAAAACACACTGCCAATTTTTAAAAAAAGGCACACAGAGAATCTCACCTGGCACCGTAATCTGTTAAATTTGAAGAGAAATAGAATGGCACAACTTAAAGAAAAATAACTTTTGTTTTCTGTAAACCCAAAAGAGAATATTAAAACCAACAAGTATTAGCAATCCCTTTCTCCTCAACCTATTTTTACTTAATACTCTACAACGCTGGACTGAAACATTTCCTCTTAAATTTAAGGCAAAATCAATTTCAAACTTTGTTACAGACACATACACTCACGCAGACCCCCTTTGATACGATCCCACACTCAAACACGCACCCTCTCACAGAGTCTTACGCCTTTACACTCACAATTACACTTAACCACACAATCTGTCTCACTGACAGCGGCATCGCCAAATCATTGCTTTCAATGGAGGGAGGCTGGTAACCAAGTTCAGTACCGATGAGGATTGCCTCAACCGGGACCTTAGTTTCATGTCACACTACAGGTGACCGCATTGCACAACACACACACAGACATTCCTTCCCACTCTCCCACAGACACGCACTCTCACGCTGCCCTCTCTCATACGCTCACAGCTGCACTCCTGTACTCACACCAACACCGAAGTCTCTCACACACGTATACCCTTTACACATGCACACATTCTTTCACAGACATTCATGCTCCCAACACAGATAGACACATTTTCACACACACACACACATACTAATTTAATTAGATTAGATTACTTGCAGCGTGAAAACAGGCCCTTCGGCCCAACAAGTCCACACCAAACCTACAAAGAGCAACCCACCCATACATTTACACCTTCAGCTAACACTACGGACAATTTAGCATGGCCAATTCACCTAACCTGCACATTTTTGGACTGTGGGAGGAAACCGGAGCACCCGGAGCAAACCCACGGGGAGAATGTGCAACTCCATACAGACAGTTGCCT
>NW_025207025.1:0-293 GCF_004010195.1 Chiloscyllium plagiosum | reverse complement strand
GAGTTAAAAGTCTTCTTACTTTTTCTTCTTTTATGAAGTTTCAATATTTATTCTTCTGAGGTTTGAGGACTGGGCTTTACAGTGGAGGAACATGGGGCTGAATTTTTGTTCATTGCCAATGTTCAAGGAAATTGAGCTGAGTGTGCAGTTGTTTTCATAATCGGGAGGGATATTTCCTGAATAAGATTGCAACGAGTGTTAACACATGAATTTCCGGAAAGGAGGTGGATTGCAGACTTGCGAGCTGACAACGATACTTGACACATCGATAGGTAGATATCTTCATGCCTCCG
>NW_025207024.1:0-12393 GCF_004010195.1 Chiloscyllium plagiosum | reverse complement strand
TGACGAGGGAATCTGGTACAGGTGTACAAGAGCCTAAGAGGTATGGGGAGAATGGACATACAGAAGCTGTTTTCCTTCCTCAAATGATCAAAAACAAAGGGACTCACTTTTAAAGAGAAAGGGAGGGGTTTGTGAGAGGATTTGTGGAATGTGTTTAGAACTGAGAGGGTAGTATGAATCTGGACTGCGTTGTCTAGGAGAGTGGTTGAGGCAGGTAACCTCACAAACGTTTAAAAAGCCTTTGGATATGCACTTACTGGCACAGACGTGTTAGGCCTGTTTTTCATTGCATGATTCTTTGCAGTGGCAGCCATGAACACTCTGGTATAATCTTAAACAATAAGCAATGGCAGTTGTTGCTTTGTTCCTTTCACTGTACTCAGTAAGTAGCTATATTACAAAGCAGCAGCATTTCATGCAGCTGCAGCACTGACTCAACCAAAGTCAGCCCAGCCATCTCTGAGAACATCCAGGGTAAATCACATGCTCTGTGGAAGCATTGTCCAACAACAGCATTGATAATATTCTAACTGTTTGCCACAATTATTATAGTTACAGCCATAATTTGAACACAGTTGTTCCTCCATTATAGTAAAGACCTCTAGCAATAAGGATGTTATTTATCTGAAGCATAATAAATTATTTCCCAGGTATTCCCTTTGACAAATAGCAAGTTTTCCTGTGTTTTTTTTTCTGCCAGTTGTTTCTCACAGAATTCCCCACCCCAACCTCTTTCCACTTTATAATTTTCTTGTGTACTGTCTCCCTGATCTCACACACCTCACTCCCTCACATCACACACACTCTCCATCCTTATTTATTAATCCTTGATAAACCTGCGCCTAATCTCGATGATTTATTACAACTCCCAACTCACATTTTGGACTGATTTGATTCCTTCTCTCGACATGGTCATTAGACTGGCCGTGCCTGATGTCCTATTCACCTCTACCTTCTGCTCAGTTCCTGATCCGCTGCTTTGATTCTCACTCTCCTGGTTTATTCAAATCCACCTGCCTTGCACTAGCAACCCCCAAACCTCCCTCCCACAAGGATGTTGGTGCTCGTCCAGTTAAGATACAACCTGTCTTTTTTGTACAGGTCCTCGCCTGTCTTGGAAGAGGTCCCATTGATCCAAAAATCTGAAACCCCCACCCCTAAACTAGCTTGTTAACAACATGTTAAGCAATACTATGTTCCTCATCCTTCCCTCTTTTCCACATAGCACGGGAAGTAATCCAGAGATTACACAAGGATTGTTGTCTTTCTCTCTCTCTCTCCCTATCTCTCTCTCTCTCGCCTTCTCCCTCTCTCGCACCAAGCCCCCCCACCACCCACACACATTCAGAAGACAGACAGACACCACATTATTTTGCAGAAGAATACAAAAATAACCTTAAAATAATTGGAATGATAACTGGAATAAAGGATTTAGTTCAAGGGAGGATGAGAGAAATTGCGCTTTTTCTGGATGCCAGTTTGCTCGCTGAGCTGGAGAGTTCATTTTCAGATGGTTCATCATTGTACTAGGGAACATTATCAGTGAGCCTCTGGTGAAGTGCGGGTGTTACGTCCCACTTGCTATTTATGTGTTTTGGTTTCCTTGAGTCAGTGATGTAATTTCCAGTATTGGTGATTTTATGTCCGGTTCTTTTTCTCAGAGATTGTTAGATGGAATCAAAACCGATGTATTTGTTGATAGAGTTCAGGTTGGAATGCTCTGCTTCTAGGAATTCTTGTGCGTGTTTCCGTGTGGCTTGTCCTAGATGGACCCAGTCGAAATGGTGTACTTCCTCATCTGTCTGTAAGGATACTAGTGATAGTGCGTCATGTCTTTTTTTCTGTTGTTCATGTATCCAGGTGGTTAGTTTTCTGCCTGTTTTTCCGATGTAGTGCTTGTTACAGTTCTTGCAAGGCTTATTCTTCCTGGAGGAGAACAGACAAATATGTGAACTTATTGTGGTGCTCAAAAGTATGAAAAAAAATTGTAGAGTAAAACAGAAATCTCTGTTTCCGTTAGTTGGCATTACAGCATAAAGGAGTTCTAATTCAAAGATTGTTAACAAAAGAACCAGGTTTGAGATAAGGAAAAAAATTCTCTATTGAGAGAGTTGTTAGGATTTGGAATGGTCTGCCTAGGAGAGTTGTGGATGAAGATTAAAAAGAAATCTGGATATGTATTTGGAAATCATGAATTTAACAGGCTGCAGAGATAAGGCTAGCAAATGGGACGGGCATTGGAGACATTCCTGGAGCTGATGCACACACAGTGGCCAATGGCCGCCTCCTGTACTTTAAAGTTTTGCACTCTATCATGTGTCTGATGTGAATAAAAGTCAGTATCTGATTATTTCCCATTGTAAATGCTCGCGCATATCTGATTATTTAGTGCAGCATAAGCATTTAAAATGCAAGTATTGCAAGATCATCTTTATTATATAGTCTAATTATTGCTCAGAACATGAATATTTTAAATGTTGTATTCCAATTACGAAAACAAATCTGTCATTGCTTTGGCACAAATGTCTTTGAAAAGATCTGACTTTTTAGTCACGATAATACGTTTATCATTTTTCTTCACTGTCTGCATTTCAAATTAAATAACATTTTTTCTAAAACTTAAACGGTTTCAAATTATTGTTCACTAAAATTTGATAACACAAATCATTTATTTAGTTTAATATTCGCAGTGCATATGGAATTATATCCTAATTCGCTGGCAAATAGCTGAAGCTTGTACATTTCAGTGAGAAATTAAACTGATTGATTATATATAAATGTATAAGATTGCTAATTCTATTTGATTGTCCAATCGTTTGCTCACCCTGAACATGTAATCATTCAGAAGCCAACCGCTTTCAAAATGTTGGAGTGACAGTGCATTATTTTGAATCCTGACATTGTGTGTGTAATTCTGATCGCCAAAAGAGTTACATCCATGTACAAAATAAAATGTACATTCTTTATTTCTGTGTTACAAAATCTTGACAGGAGTTTATATTTTAGATCCATAAATATAGAATCAACCTAATTATTTTCAGAGAGTGTAGTTCAGTCGAATAATCATAGTTGACGTCTTATTTTTGCCCAATTCACGCAACTTAAAAAAAAACATCTGATTAATACATGGGTCACCCAACAGATTGTATTTGAAGAAAACAGCAGCAAATGACAAGTCAAGAATCACGTTAATAATGGAACTTGGCAGAGCCTGCGTAGTGTACGACACCACACCTACTGTAATCGCATTCAGGTGAATGTAACATGAAAAACATAACTGGAAGGTTTGGGCTAACGCCCCTCCCAGCTTCCTGATCTTACATATATCACTCCCTCACACATTCAACAATTGATAAGAATCCACAGGCTGGGTGAAACATAAAACACAGAACAGTACAGCACATTGCAGACCCTTTGACCCTTGACGTTCTGCCGATCTTTTATCACACTCGAAGATCGGACTAACTGACATACCCAGACATGCTGGTCCAGTGACACGTAAAGTGCACAGTCAGCCATTCTCACTTCTTGATCTTTTCTGATATGCAGCTGTCTTGAAATGTCTGTTCAAACCAAACATACAGAATGAAATTCAAGCAGTCGAGACAACATTCATGACTGTGTATTTCGATCAGGATTTAATGATGGATGAAATTCCAGAATAACATAATCAATGAATGAAAAACAGGGCAACACAAGAAATAGCAGCTGAGTGCAACATGTGGTTCTAAGCAGGCCTCGTGATATTACCGATAGATTATCAATCCAGAAAATCAGCTCCTGTTCTTTGGACCCAGGTTCGAATCCCGCCACTGCAGAAGGTAGAAATTCAATTCAATAATTTTAAAATATCCCTGGAATTAAGAATCTACCTATGAGAATAAAATATTTGCCGATTTTCAGAAAAATCAATCTGGATCATTAATATCCTTCAATGAAGGAATCTTCCATCCGCACCTGGTCTGGCTGACATGCAAATCCAGACCCAAAGCAACGACATTGACTCCCAATCCCCCCCTGAAATGAGTCATTCAGTTGTACCAATCGTTAAAAAGTTTCAATGAAATGAAACCGGCTTGACCACCTGGCAGAAACTGTGCACTGGAAAAGTCAACATTAGAAACGCCACTGTAGAACCTCCAAAGTCTTCCTTACTATCATCTAAAGGGTAGTACCAAAACTGGGTCAACTGCCTTACAGAGTGGTCAAGCAACAGCCTGACGCAGTCATTCTCATGGAATCATACCTTACAAAAATAACCCAGCCATCACCATCACCATCCCTGGATATGTCCTGCCCCAAAGGCAGGACGGATCAAGCAGAGGGGGCAGCTCAGTGAATTATAGTCGGTAGGAAGTTGCTCTGGAAGTCTCCAGAATTGACTCCAGACCTAATGAAGTCCCATGTCTTCAGATTAAACGTGGACAAAGAATTCTCTTACTGTTTACCACGTAACATCTTTCCTCAACTAAATCAGTGCTCCTCTATGTTAAACAACACTTGGAGAAAGCATTGACTGAGGCAAGGGCACAAAGCGTATTCTGGCTGGGAGATTTCAAAGGCGACCACCAAGAATGGGTTGGCAGCAGTAGTACTCCTCACGCTGGTCGGATCCTAAAGGATATAGTTACTGGATTGGGTCTGCAGCAGGTGGCGAGGGAAATAACAGGAGGGGGAAAAAATCATACATGACCTCATCCTTACCAATCTACCATCTGCAGACGTATCTGTCCATGACAGTATCGGTAAAAGTCTTGCGGTCACAATCAGAATAAACTCTATTGTGTTATGTGGCACTATCACCATGCTAAATGGCACAGATTTCGAAGACAACTAGCAACTCAAGACTGAGCATCCATAAGACACTGTGGATCATTAATAGAAGCAGAACTGTACTCCAGCATAAACTGTAATGTCACGACCCATCATATCCCCCCACTCAACCATAATCATCAAGGCAGAGAATCAACTCTGGTTCAATGGAGAGTGCCGGAGGGCATGCCAGGAGCAGAATCAGGAATATACAAAGATAAAATGTTAATCTGTTGAAGCTTCCAAACAGAAATACTTGCGTGCCAAATAACATAAACAGCAAGGGACAGAAAGAACTGAGCTATCCCACAACGAATGCATCAGTTTTAAGCTCTGCAGTCCTCCTAATCCGATCATGGATGGTGGTGGATGATCAAACAACTCACTGGAGTAGGAGTCTCCATAAATATCCCCATCCTCAATGATGGAAGATCCCAGAACATCAGTGCAAAAGTTAAGGCTGAAGCTTTCGCAGCAATCTTCAGTCAGAAGTTTTGAGTGGATGATCCATTTTGGCCTCCTCCGGTGGTCCCCATCATTACAGATAGCAGCCTTCAGCAAATTCGATTGACTGATAACGGTTGAAGGTACTGGATACTGCAAAGGCTATAACCCCTGATAACATGCCGTCAATAGTCCTGAAGACTTGTACTCCAGAACTTTCCGCATCCCTAGACAAGCTGCTCCAGTACTGTTACAAAGAGACAATGGGGAAAACTGCTCAAGTATGTTTTAGATTACATTACAGCGTGGAAACAGGCCCTTCGGCCCAACAAGTCCACACCGACCCGCCGAAGTGTATACCACCCAAACCCATATTCCACACGGACCCGCCGAAGCGCAACCCACACATGCCCCTACATTTACCCCTTACCTAACACTACGGGCAATTTAGCATGGCCAATTCACCTAACCTGCACATCTTTTGACTGTGGGAGGAAACCGGAGCACCCGGAGGAAACCCACGCAGACACGGGGAGAAAGTGCAAACTCCACACAGTCAGTCGCCTGAGGCGGGAATTGAACCGGGTCTGTACATAAAATGTAGGACGAAGTCAACCCATCCAAATACCGCCTCATCAGTCCACTCTCCATCATCAGTGAAGTGATGGAAGGTGTCATCAACACTGTTATCAAGCAGCACCTGCTCAGGGACGCCCATTTTGTGTTCCACCAGAGTCACTCAGATCCTGACCTCATCATAGCCTTGGTTTAAACATAGAGAAATGAACTCAATTCCAGCCCTTGACATCAAGACTGCATTCTGCCAAATGGGATATCAAGGATCCCAAGCAAAAACGGTATCGCAGGCCAACACTGCATTATTGTAGTCATACCTGACAGATAGGAAGATGGTCATTGTTGTTGGAGGTCAGTCATCTCATCTCCAGAACATCTCTGCAGTAGGATAATGTTCTAGGTCCAAACATCTTCAGCAGCTTCAACAATGATCTTCCTTCCGTCATAAGGTCGGGAGTGGAGATAATCCAGGCTTGGGCTGACAAGTTGCAAGTAACATTCGTGCCACACAAATCCAGACAATTGCTATCATGAATAAGAAACAATATAACCACTTGTTATTCAGCAGCATTATCATAACTAAATTCCCCCACGATCAAAATCCTGGGGGGTATTATTGACCATAAACTCAACTGGACTCGCCATAGATAAATGCAGATCAGAGGCTAGGAATACTGCGCGATTTTAACTCACCTTCTGACTTCCCAAAGCCTGCCCAACATTTACAAAGCACAAATCAGGAATGAGATGGAATAATGCTCACTTGCCTGAATGGGTGCTGTCCCAACAACACCAAGGAAGCTTGACATCATCCATGACAAAGCAGCCTATTTGATTTGCATCACATCCACAAGCATTCACCCCCTTCTCCACGGTCACTCAGGAATAGCAGTGCGTACTATCTACGAGACACAATGCAGAAATTCCACAAAGATCCTCAGAGAGCTCCTTCCAATCTCACAAACACTTCCATGTAGAATGACAAGGGCAGTAGACTTTTGGGAACACCACCAACTTCAAATTCCCTTCCAAACCAGTCAACATCCTGATTTGGAAATATATCGCCGTTCCTTCCCTGTTGC
Organism: Chiloscyllium plagiosum; assembly: GCF_004010195.1. Lineage (NCBI taxonomy): Eukaryota > Metazoa > Chordata > Chondrichthyes > Orectolobiformes > Hemiscylliidae > Chiloscyllium > Chiloscyllium plagiosum. The sequence continues at coordinate 5,479 of NW_025207024.1, read as the reverse complement.
TGGTTGAAAACACTAGAATTTCCTCCTTAATCACTAGTGGGTCAACGCACAGTACGTAGGTTGCACCAGTTCAGAAAGGTAGATCACCACCACCTTCTCAAAGGCAACTCGGGACGGGCAAGAAATGCTGGGCCCATCCAGTGATGCCCATATCCAAAAAATATTTAAATAAAAAACAGTTCCAAGTTGAGCATCTCGATGGGACAGATTATCTGATTTGAATGCGAACAGGAAAACAGTGTTTCCAATATTGAATATTTTAGACTTTATTTGTTATTGGAAAGGTGTTCCGTATTCGATGACATATTGTTGATGAATGCTGTGATAAAGTGCACCATTTTAGTTAAAATCAACAATACTGGTGTAACAGGCTCAATCCTTCGAAATGACCAGATTACAAATGACAATGTCGAGACAATGTACTCCCACCAGGTGAGACTCACAGATAGTAGCTTACATTCAACAGATTAATGGACTACTGGCTACACTGAATCCTCCCACCGTCTCTATCGCAGGGGTTACCATTGACCAGAACGTGAAGTCAAACCAATTTATAAATACAAGAGCATATCAGAGACTTACAATTCTGCACTGTGCTGTTTTAGCATTGTCTCTCTGTCTAGTGGAAATATGTTCCACACACAGCATGTATCAATCTTTGCAGTAATCGATCAGTTTCAATCAGATGCTCCCCCTGTCATTCTTCTAAGTTCCATCGAGTACACACACTGCCGCTCATATGACAAGCCATCGTCCCTCAGCAGTTCACAATATGCCAAATGCCGTCTGACCATTGCCCATTACATTCTCAACAGTATGTCACCTCATTTGTATTCTTGTTCTCTTGAAATGAACGCGAACATTGCATTTGCTTTCGTAACTGCCAACTGAACCTGCACATTAACCATAAGGGAGGACGAGTGCTTCAAAATACTTTTGTGCTTCAGATTGAATGGATCCTATTAGAACATAGTATCGGCCTCTATTCCGCCTATCAAAGTACATAATCTCACACGATTCCATATTGTGTTCCATCAGCCACATGTTCTCCCACAGTCCAAAACTGCCCAAGTCTTTCTGCAGCCTCCCCACTTCCTCAATATCATCTTCCCAGCAAGCCATCACTGCATCATCTTCAAACTTAGCAAAACTGCCCTCTGCTCCTTTGTCCAATTTGTCCATGTATAATACATTTCCTGGCTCCCTAAGGACTGTCCACCATCTACAAGGCACAACAATCCAGGTGCTTGACTCCATTCATGTTGAAGCAATGGCTTGAGTGGAATTACACCTGCAAAATCTTCACTCCATGCACCACTGACTCTCAGTAGAAGCACACCCTGCACCGTTTTGTGGTGAGTTTACTTCATTATGGCGCACAATCCCAGTCTATTGATGGCATTTTGTCTACACCCACCAATGTCACTGTATGTTGATGACGATTGAGGGAGGTGGGGGAAGGAATGTCTATAATGAATAACTGTGTGACTGCCAGGCTGAAACCTGCCCCGACAGCCTCGGATGCATCTGTGCCCGCTGTCACCGCTGCAGACGTCATCAGTCTTCCTGAGGGTCAAGGCAAGGGAAGCGATGGACCTGGACGATGTTCCCGGCTGTGTACTCAGATCCTGTGAGGACCAACTGGTAGAGGTATTCACATACAACTTCAGCTTCTCCCTCTTACAAGCCGAAGTCCCAACCTGCTCCAAGAAGATCACCATCATCCTCGTAAGTGAAAAAGCACATGTAACATGCCTTAATGACTACCGCCCAGTGGCTCTAACCTCAATAAACATGGAATGATTTGAAACGCTGGTTATGGCCAACATCACCTCCAGTCTCCCAGGCTGACCTGATCCCTTATAATTTGCCGACTGATGTAACAGGTCCAGACGGATGCCATACCCCGATCCATGCACTCATCCCTGGGACATCTGGACAACAAGGACACTTACACCAGACTCCTGCTCATTGACTACAGCTCCACCTTCACATCGTTATCCCTTCCAGTCTAATCTCAAAATTCCGTGACATTACTCGCGGCTCCATCCTCTGCAACTTGATCCCCCTGTTTCAGACCCACAGACCACAATCTGTGAAGATAGGTATCAGCACCTCGACCACAATCACACTCAACACGGGATACCCCAAGGATGCGCCCTCAGCCCCCTACTGTACTCCCTGTATACACACCGCTAAGTTGCCAAATTCCAAACAACGCCAGTTGCAAGTAAATGTAGGTTTCCCCAGCTTTTCAAAAGTTCGCTTTTCGCCGCTTCCCTTTCCAAATGACCTACATTAGGACCTGTTTTCGCTAATCAAAAGAATTCCAAACAGGATTTTCACTTTTACGAAGATTGCCGAAATTTTTCCCATACAAATGAATGCTTATTCACTTTACACCACAATCAGCTTATGAAACGAACACTGTACTTTCAGATAGCGCGGGAAACCTGTATATGTCTAAGACAATGTTTAAAGCGATTTTATCTCCCTGTCTCTCTTTCCTGAATGGTGGTCATCTTCTCATATTCGTTAATGGAATACGGGTATCACTGGAAGGGCCAGCATTACTTCACTTTTTTAGCTGCTCTTGAGAAGACCATGAGCCACTGTAGTCTACGTATTTGATTTGATTTGATTTGATTTGATTTATTTTAGTCAAATGTACAATGGAAAGCTTTGATTTGTGAGTAGTGCAGGAACATGATAGTAGACAAAAAACACAGCTCATGGGGTACTTGAACAGTGTGAGGCATATTAGGTTACAGCTGCACGGGAGATGTGCAAAGCAAGATCGCTATAAGCAAGACTAGTATTACTTGAAGTTAGAGATGTCAATTCGTCAGTCTAATTACGGTAAGGAAGAAGGTGTTCCTGAGTATGCTGGTCCATGTTTTCAAGCCTCTCTATCTTCTTCCTGTTGGAAGAGGATGTCGAAGATCATTACCGGTTTGGGAGAATTTTATTTATGTTATCAGACTTTCGGTGACAATAAGAAGTATAAATGGATGGAAGGTTGCCTTCCGTGATGGTCTGTGCTGTGCACACAACCGTCTGTAGTTTCTTATGGTCCTGGGCAGAGCAGCTACCATGTCACGTGAATAGAATGCTTTCAGTTGCCAGTATACGGAATAACAGTAGAGGCACACCTCATTCTAAGCTGGAAGAGACAATGGGTTGAGTTTCCTCAACCTTTGCTGTAATAATTCTGTGATATGTATTGAAAGCCTATGGAAGGGGGAGACAAGCTTGTTCAATGAAGGACACATAGTGTTCCATCAACAAAAATCGATTCTTATTACGTCATGAAGTTCAGTTGCAATAAAAAGTGTTTTAGAACAGTGGTTTTCTGAGATTTACAGGATATTCAGAAACATGTTTTTTTTTCTCTTTGAATCTTTAGAAGAAACAGATTTCGGACTTAATACACGTGTCACAGACACACCAACTGTAATAGGAACAGGAAAGGACCACAGTGCCCAAATACAACCAAGGTCAACATATGGACCGGTCAAGAAACATGAGATATAATGATATGCAAACATTAGATACAAACTGAAAATGATGGAGAAACGAAATAAAAAACGAATATGTATCTGCAGATAGAAACAGAGTTAACATATTGATTATGATGCGACACTTCTGAAAAGTCAAAGGTTAATTCTGTGCAGCTCTGCGCAGATTCTACCAGATTTGCTGAGTTTTGCTCCAGCTCTTTTGATTTCTTTTTTTTCTGAACTGTAACAAATTGTCTGGTCTGAACCATAACAGCAAAGCCCCCGTCTCACTTGGATCTTGAGTAATTTGTTATGGACATTAAATGAAAAATTACGAAGTTCCTATGTTTGACAAGGCTCTAAATATTGATGACGCCTTGCATTGTGAGAACTTGCCATGAAAATGTTGAAACAAAAACCATAGTTGCTTCAAAAGCTCAGTAGGTCTGGCAGCATCTGTGCAGAGAAATCAGTAAACTTTTCGGGTTCAGTGACCCTTCCCCAGAACTGATGGTAGCTCGGAAAATGTTGGTTGATATGCAGAAGGGGCTGGACAGCTGTTAATGGAGATTGCTAGTGGCTAAACAGAGAGGGTGTATAATGAAAGGCGATGTGAGAACTAGGACATTGGGGAGTTCAGGGCTGAAAATTATTGAACTTGATTTTGAGTCTGAAGGGCTGTAGGGTCCTCATACGGTAAATGAGGCGTTGTTCTTCCAGTTTCCATAGACTTTTCCTGGAACACAACAGCAAGCCTGACACAGAGATATTAGCCAGGGAACATGATTCGGTATTAAACTGGCAGGCAACTGGAAGCTCAGGGTCATTTGTATAGGTAGACTTTGGATGTTCAGTGAAGCGGCCACCCAGGCTACCGTTAGTTTCCCCAATGTAGAGGAGACCACATTGTGAGAAGCGAATCTAGTAGACTAATTGTGGGAAATGTCGGTAAGATGCTGCTTCTTCGGTACGGTGTAGTTGGGCCCTTGGATAGTGAGAAAGGAGGACAGAAGTGCGAACATGTTACACTTTCGGCAGGGGCAAGTGAAGTGGACCTGTGGTGGGGGTGAGGGCGGGGTACTGGGAGTGAATAAAGAGTGAACCATGGTGTCCTGGTCCCTACAGAAGGCAGACAAGGGAGAGGAGCGAAATATGTATCTGGTGATGGCATCTTGCTGGAGGTGGGGGAAATGGCGGCTGATGATCCACTTCATGTGAAATCTGGTGGGATGGTAAGCCATGGCAAGAGGAATTCTCTCGCTGTTGCAGGAGGGTAGAGAGAGGGTGAGAATAGAAATGCAAGAGGTGGGTCAGACCTGGTTGAGGGCACTCTCGAGAACAGTGCTGGGAAATTCTCAGTTGAGGAAGAAGATGGACATTTTGGAAATTGACATCATCAGAAGCAATGCGGTGGAGACAGAAAAATTGGTGGAATGGAATGGAGTATTAGCAAGAAACAGGTTGTGAGAGTGTATACTCCAGGTAGCTGTGGGATTCGGTTGGTTAATACTGGATATTAGTGGCCTATCGATCCCAGAAATGGAAACAGAGATGTCGAGGAAAGGAAGGGATGAGTCAGAGAAAGACTAGGTGAAAGTGAGGGAGGGTTGCAAATTGGAAGTGAAATCGATGATTTTTTTTTTCAAATTCAGGACAAGAGAGAGAAGCACAATCGGTTATATAATCTATGCATTGGAGAAAGAGTTGTGGTTGGGGCTGGAATAGAAGTGGAACAGGGAATTTTCTACGTACCCTTTGAAGAAACAGGTATGACTGGAGCCCACGTTTGTGTCCACGCACCTGTGTGACAGGAGTAGGCTGAAGCAATGGGTCTGCCTGGGCAGTTCTGTTTGTGGATTTTTAGGAGGAGATAGAAGTGAGCTCTGCTGTCAGAGGTCCATCAGCTTTGGGGCCGTTAGGTGGGGGCAAGTAGGGTGTGAATGATAAGATGAGCACTTTGGGGATAGTGACCATAATTC
>NW_025207023.1:0-12392 GCF_004010195.1 Chiloscyllium plagiosum | reverse complement strand
TGTAGAATTCCAGCACATTAAGCAACGCAGGAAGCATCAGACCAGTCCCACACCGAGATGCACTCAAACGCTATACACACAGATATATACACTAATACATACAGCAGACGCAGACATATGAATAAATGGGCATGCACGCACACACACCCACACACACACACAGGTACACTGACATGAGACAAACATGGGAGTCGATAGGTATTTCTCTTTGTGGCAAATTCTCACTATTTCACACACTCTGTAAGGTGTGCAACATTATTTCTATTTCTCTGTTTGCAGCATGTCATTGTTTTTCTCTGGGTCTTTGGGGTGTGTGATGTTATTTCTGACGCTCGTTTGTTAACAGTGTATGCCTTGATCGCACCAGTAAGTCTGTCAGTATTTCAATTGTTCTGCAGGAGAAAATAAGGACTGCAGATGTTGGGGATCAAAGCTGAGAGCAGGTCAGGCAGCATCCGAAGACAAGGAGAATTGGCATTGCAGGCATAAGCCCTTCATCAGCCCTTTCTGTAATCCGAATTCTGACATGGCCTACTGTGCTTTTCCAGCGCCACACTCTCGGCTTTGATGTCTAACATCTGCAGTCATGACTTTCTGACCCGCTGTACTTTTCCAGCACCACATTCTCTTTCAGTAATTTTGACTGGAGTGTGACACTATGACAACTTCGATGCTTGCTGATGTCACCAAACCTGGAATAATTGTAAAGTGCATGGAGGACGGAGTACAACAACAACAGGACAACGCTAACTTGGTGTAGTGTTCAGGTATATTTCATACGACGATCACTGCAGGACAGTGTGAGGTGATGCACTTTGGAAGGAAAACAGGCTGTCCCATTGTAAAGGTGGAGCAGGAGCAGAAGGATCTCGGTGTATTTGAGCACAGATTATTCAAAATGGCAGGAGAAGTGGGGAGAGCAGTAAAAATCACAGATTAGTTTCAGTAATTGAGCTGTTGACAGGAGGTGGTGTAGGAGGGAGCCTCCGTGCTACCTTTCTGAGAGGTGGTGATGACATTGTGTTGTGTTCCCCCCCTCCTGTCCACCGAGACCTTGGGGATTCCATTTGTACCAACTCGACAGAAAAGGGGGATGGCATCAGGGCCACGGCTTTTAAGTTGTGCCAGGGAAAACGGAACTGCCAGTGGATTTAAAGTGAGAATTGCCTTTCATTGAACTTGGTCCTTACTTGGTCGGTGTGTTGTGGATGTTTCAGAATTTCTACACGAGGCGTCCCGTCGTCTCAGCTCATATTAGGGTCCTCCCCACATGGCGGGGGGGAGGGGGTGATTCTACGGATATTCGGCACTCCACTACCCGGCTTGGCCCTTTCTGTCCTCTTCCAGGCTGTTTTTCCTGGATTGGGAGAAAGTGGGGGAGTGAGTGAGCATGGGGCCTGCTGATAATATGCTCTAGGTGGGGTTTCGGCGGAATGAAGAGGTTTTTGGTGGGGGTCTCGGATATCATGCTGGGGGGGGGAGGGGGGGGGGGGAATGGCGGAATGAAGAGGTTTTCGGTGGGGGTCTGTCCACAGTGTTGTACATATGCAGTGTTATTAGTGTAGGGGGTATACTGGAGGTGAGAGAAGCAGAGAGAGACAGAGAGATGGAAGATGCTGCATGCAGTCGTGAGAGCAGTGGAGCATGAGTCTTGTTTGGGGGTCAGTGCTATAACAGATATACAATGAGTGTGAGGGAACAGAGAGAATACACTGACCCTTATTCTGACAGAGTGTGGAAGGTTATTGATGTTTGTCTTGTATTGCTGGACATTTCTTCAGACTGCAGATACTGCACTGAGCGGGGTGGTGAGCTCAGACCATGCTTAGTGGATTTGGTGGTGTGGCCATCTCTGGGAAGAGAATATTCCTTCTCTGTACTAGCCCATCCACCAGGCCCTCCGTGCCCCTGTTGACAAACCGTGGTGTAATTGCCCCTTATCTGCCATGCTCGAGGTAAACTGTGCAGGGCAACTCCGAACTGAGAAAACTCAACCGCGTGCCCAATGGCCTGTTCAAGATGGCACCAGTGCCAGGGATCACGGAATATCCATGGGCATCCGGACGAAGCCACGATGGTTGGTAGAATCGGGCTGGCACTGAATGAAAGGGACACCATGGGGTGGGTAGTTAATGAGGTGAGTTCGATAAGTTAGCATCAGGAAACTAGTTCAGCCTCGTGTAAACGATCCCTCTGTCAGACTCAATGAAAATGACACTGTGACAAATTATTCTTAGATTCAGTCCAATGGGTCAAAGTCTGTGCTGACCCTACTTCCAGTTACAAAGCTGCAGAACTAATGTTAATCCAAAATTCTCCTGAAATCACACCAATATCCTGTTCACCCATCATTCCTGGAAGCACTGACTCATATTACAGGGTACTGTCGAAATGTCGATATTTCAGCATTCTGGAAACTGTGATCACATCCTTCCATTACATTGTCTTTCAATCTCACCCTCTCTGTTTACACCACAAATCTCTCCCATGTGTTGGTATTGTAACTGATTCCCCCACCATCTCTCTTTTGCAGTGATTTTCACACTTTTAGCACCCCTTTGCCATGACACAAGGGAGATATGGAGCTGTAAATAGATGGGAACTGCACATCCTGTCACTTTCGGCATGAGTTGCACGTTTCCCCAAACTGGGCAGTGATCTAGCGCAATCTTACTGAGCAATGAACTGGGGCGGTGGCACAGTTCCATACCCTGGTCACATATATCATCTGAGTTTATAGATTAATGCACTTCTGTGGTCTGCATATCTTTCCACTCTGTGTAGATTGGGGATTGTATTGTATAGTACACCAGTCCGGCCTGCATAGTGCTCCCTGATGAAAACAAATCTCATCTGGGTTTATATATCAATGCACTACTGAGGTCAGCATAGTGTTCTACTCTGGACCGATTGTAGGGTTGTATTCAGCAATATACGAGCCTGGTCTGCGTAATGCTCCATGCTGAATAGACATCTCGTCTGGGTTTATGTTATCTGGGCTGGTTCTCTGAGGTGGATTGAGAATGTGATGTCACGAATGATTTCAGTTGATATGGCAATGGCTTTACATTTGTTCTCATTTTTGTTATTGGACCCTCCAAATTCTGAATCCTCCAGCCAGTCCCATTCTTCAGTCTAACTCCATAGTTCAGTAACTTGAGTAATTGTACACTTCTGATGTGAGTAAAACTGTTCTGTTTATTTCTCTGGCCTTTACCATTGCTCACCCTGGCGCATCGGGATTCACCGAAATAAAGGTAAGGTCACTCCTCAGACTCAGTCCTCCAGGGAACATAGCCCCAGCCTATTCATAATCTCCATGTAGCTCAACATCACCCCCTCCTAACATCAGCAGTATACTTCGAAAAACTTTCTGCACTCTTTCAAGTTTAAAAACATCTTTCCTAAAGCAGGGAGAACAGAATTCAAAGCAGTATTACAGAAGTCACTGAATCTAGTGCGTAGGTGGAAATGACTATTGCAGATACTGAAGATTAGTTTCGATAATGTGGTGCTGGAAAAGCACAACAGGTCAGGCAGTATCCGAGGAGCAGGAAAATCGATGTTTCAGGCAAAAGCGATCTTCGATGCTTTTCCAGTACCACATTCTGAACCCAGTGTAAATCCTAGATCGCCTTCTTCTTCAAAGACTGCAATTTCCCCTCCTACTTGATTGATGATGCCCTCCAGCGCATCTTATCCACTTCCCGCACCTCTGCCCTTGAATCCCACCCCCCAAACGCAACAGAGAACGAACTCCCTGTTCCTCATCTTCCACATCACCAAACATCCAGATACAATGCATTATCCTCCCCCATCTGTGCCATGTACAAACAGACCCCAACACCAAAAAATGTATTTCCCTCCTCACCCCGATCTGTGCTCCATAAAGAACGTTCCTAACGCGATTCCCTTGTCAGGTCCATGCCACTCATCCACTAACCTTCCACTCCCAGCACCTTCCCCTGCCACCGCAGGAGTTGTAAAACCTGCACCTTCACCACCCCCTCACTTCCGTCCAAGACGCCAGAGGAATCTTCTACATCCATCGGATTGTTACCTGCACTTCCGCACATGTCACCTACTGTATCCGTTGCTCCCAATATTGTCTCCTCTACTTTGGGGAGACAGGACGTCAATTTGCGGAACATTCCAGATAACATCTGTGGGACACCACGCCATGGCTGAAAACTTTAACACCCCTCCTTCCACTCCGCCAAGGACATGCAGGCCCTGGGCTTCCTCCACCACCACTCCCTAACCGCCTGACGCCTGGAAGAAGAAAGCTTCATCTTCCGCCTTGTGACCCTGCAAGCACACGGGATCAATGTGGATTTCACCAGTTTTCTCATTTCCCGTCACTCACGTTATTCCAAATCTAACCTACCAATTCTGCACGGCCCTGTTGATGTGTCCTACCCGTCCATCATCCTTTCCACCAATCCGTTCCACCCTCTCCGACATATCACCTTCACACCTAACTTCATCTACCTGTCACATTCAGAGCTACCATCTCCCCACCCCATCCCAATCCCATTTATCGCTCAGCCCCCTTGGGCCACAACCCTCATTCCCGATGAAGGGTTTGCACACTAAATTTTGATTCTCCTGCTCCTCGGATGCTGCCTGACCGGCTGTGCTTTTCCAGCACCACATTTCCGACTCTGATCTTCAGCATCTGCAATCCTCACTTTCTCCCTTGAGTTAGTGTATCCAGAAAATTCCCCACCAGACATTTTACGCAGTTCGTCTGATATTTTCTCCCTGTCTCCTTTTATGAACAGAGTGAGACATTTACGATCCTTCAGTTCTCTTACAATACCCATACATTCACGGAAAAATATTTAAAAATTGGAAGACTTATAGTCCATCCATCAGTAGCCCTCATCCATTCTATCCACACTGAGTAAATATTCCCTTTCATTGTGATATGAAATGTGATGTAAGGAAGTGGTTAACTGAATCTCTTTGTTCAGGGACCGTGATTAATGTCAGTATCCATGGGTTGTAATTATCCAGGCGAGCGTTTCAACCTTTTAATCATAAATCAGCTCCGATCAATGTGTTTTCACACAGTATCAGTGGGAGCATCACCAACAGCACGAACGGTGATCAGTGACTCCAGAGAGAGGGTGAGGAGAGATCAAAATCTGATACCATTAGACTGGAATGTTCCAAAAATGGATCAGAAACTGAGAACATTAGACTGGAATGTTCCAACAATTGATACGCATCTGAGAACATTAGACTGGAATGTTCCAACAATGTATCAGAATCTGAGAACATTAGACTGGAATGTTCCAACAATGGATCACATCTGAGAACATTAGATTGGAATGTTCCAACAATGGACAGGGGCTTATCCAATTTTGTTTTGTATCTTTCAACGTTTTATGAGCGGTTGCCATTATCACAGCAGATCTATTATGCACTTCGCATCATTCAATATTTTCATTATCCCTTCCTGGCTATCGTTGGTGTCCCTGGTAAGTCTCACTGTCCAGTTAGTTTTTCTATAAACCAGTTACGACTGCATTTCTGTTCCTTCATATAGTGTACACCTCTTGCCACTAGTAGTGTTCCTGTGGAGATCTTGAATACAGTTCAATTCCTGTCTCCCTCCTTGCATCTGGCATTATTACTCATGTTGACCTAATCAGTTGCAAATGTGAACCATTATCTCTCTATACTTCTTATTCTAATATTGGGAGCTTGAAGGTCATTGTCGTCTATTATGTTTACAAACTCCATTTCCTTCCAGGGATTCCATCCAATCCCTGGTCAATATATTTTATTCCCATTCATTTCTGGGACGTGGGCATCGCTGGCTGGCCAGTATTGATAGCCCATCCCTAATTACTCTTGAGAAGGTGGTGGTGAGCTGCATTCTTGAATTGCTGCAGTCCACTTGCTGTCGGTTGACTCATAATACAAGTCGGGAGGGAATTCCAGGATTTTGACCCAATGACTGTGAAGGAACAGCAGTATATTTCCAAGTTATGGTAGTGAGTGGCTTGGAGGGGAACTTGCAGGTGGTGCTTGAAACTGACGAATCACAACTTTGGTGATGCCTTTGGCCACGAGCTGATCCCTGACACCATGCCCTGATAATTATTAGCTTTAACTAGTCACTGCTCCAGAATACCAGTTTACGAGAGTGGCGAGGATAAAAAGAGAAGTGAAGCGAGCACTGCCGGGAAGGGTGGGTTTTCCCGCATTTAAAGGGACTTACGCCTGGATTCGGGCTTCCATTTGCCGAGAGGTGCGGGGGAGGAGCGAAGGACTTCTGGGTAGTCATATATTTGTGTGGTTGTGTTACCCGAAACACTACGGGAAATACTAGGAACTTGTCATAGTAACTTGCCACATTGGAGAAGATATCAGAATTGGAACTGCAATGAAACAGCTTCCACAGGGACGTGGCTTGTTGTACATTGCCTGTATCCTATCTACTGTGTTCAGATATTTCTCCATGTCACATAGATCGAATAAGATTGTTTGAAAACTGCTATCTGTGATTCTGTGGGCATCCTGACGATTTGAAGTGGATCAGAGACTCAACACTTCAGGCTGAGTATGGTGTACAAACTACATCCTTGTCTTTTGCACTAATGTGCAGGTCGATTCCATTATTTTGGATGGGGACATGTGTATGACACTCTCCTGCGGTGAGTTGTCTAATCCATTTATGACTGGATGTGGCAGGACTGCATAGCTTCGAACTGATCTGTTGGTCTTGGGATCATTGCGCCCTCTCGATCAGATGTTAGTTCTGCAGTTTGGAATGTAACCAGTCAAGTGCTGTAGCTTTATGGTTTGCCATCAGTTTTAGGTTCACATGGTTCTGATTTTGGCATGGTTACCCACATTGAACCGCAGATCAGCTTACTGATAATGGTAGATGGAGGGATTATCCCGGGGAAGAAGTTGCATTTCATAGTTCAATATAATTCTGCTTCTGTTGTTGCTGTGGTTTACAGCACCACATGGAATACCCGGTTTGAGCTGCAATATTTCCAATACAGTTCTGCTGCATTTCCCTCAGTTCACACCAAGTCCCATTCACCAATCAGCCGTGTACTCAGTGGCCGACTTTAGTTTCTGATGAGGTACATGTTCAATTTTATATTCTCATTCCACTGAGGGGCTCTCGATGGTTTCACACTTTTAATTTGTCTCATTCCTCAACACCCTTTAACATATTCATCTGAATCCTTTCCTTTCCAGTATGTGCTACCTTCTGCGTTTAGAGCGAATTCATTGCCCTCTGTTTCTCTCCCTGACTACGAGTAAGAGCTCTGTAGTGTCAGTGGTGCCGGCCATACATCGTTTCAGAACCACGGAAATTGTGCATCTTGTATTATCTTTCACTTCCCGGTATATAGTGCTCCAGGTTGGATGAGAGGTTTTAGCAACGTTGACATATGTTTTTGAAACGTGTTGAAAAACAGAATTTGCTGAAGAAGTTACGCACATCTGGCAGCATCAGTGGAGTATTGGAAAATAAGCTTTCTAATCCCTTGACCGAGGTAGAGGAGGGGTGACGCGAAACAGACGGTATGGAGGCGCAATGCCACTGACGTATGGACTTTTGGTTATAGTAAAAGAGAGCAAATGTAAAATAAGTATAAATTAGATTGTGAAGGGGGGATTAGTTTCCTGAATTGAGTGCAAGACCAGAGATTCACAAACAAGTCAAGTTCATTGGGATTCCAGGAGAGGGAATGTATGAAGATTGGAGAACAGCCATAATGGCATGAGACTGTGAAGTTAATGGAATTGAATATTAACTCCTTCAGGCTGTAACGCACGAAAATGTAAAATGAGGTAGTACTCGAGCTTGGGTGTTGCTTCATTGGAACATTGCAGCAACCCAGGACCGAAATGTTAGCATGAGAGCAAGGTAGGTTATTGAAATGGGAAGCAATCAGAAGATCAGAATCATTCCTACAGACAGAGTGGGAGTGTTCCTCCATGCCGTCTCTGTTTGGTCTCCCCAATGTAAAGGAGACTGCATTTTGAACAGCAATGAAAAGAGATTGTATTGAAAGAGTACAAGTGAAATGCTGCTTCATCTCGAATATGTGTGTTGAGTTGTTAAGAAATGAGTAATGAGTCCACGATGGTTTCAAATGTCCAAATTTATTTATTCTTATGTCTATACTACATCGTTCCAAACTTGGAGAGAGTAAGTAATACATGTGCTGGAGGACAGAGTTAATAAACTTGGAGCTGGATAAATTATTTATTCTTATGTCTAGAATACATCGTTCCATAACTTGGAGAGAGTAAGTAATACATGTGCTGGAGGACAGAGTTAATAAACTTGGAGCTGTATAAACACATGGACTTCAACTGCTTCCTCATTTCCCCTTCCCCCACCTCATCCTAGTTTCAAACTTGCAGCTCCGCACTGCCCCCTTGACTTGTCCGGACTTGTCCGACCTGCCTAGCTCCTTTTTCACCTATCCACTCCACCCTCTCCTCCCTGACCTAACACCTTCATCTCCTCCCCCACTCGCCCATTGTACTCTATGCTACTCTCTCCCCACCCCCAGTCTCCCCTAGCTTATCTCTCCACGCTTCAGGCTCTCTGCCTTTAATCCTGATGAAGGGCTTTTTCCCGAAACGTCGATTTCGCTGCTCGTTGGATGCTGCCTAAATTGTTGTGCTCTTCCAGCACCACTGATCCAGAACCTGGATAAACACAGCAGACCAGGCAGACGCAGAGGAGCAACAAAGGCAATATTTTGATCTTGCACCTTTCGTCAGGACTGGCGAGGGGGAGTGGAGCCCAGAAATGGAGTAATGGAATATGGAAGGGCGAAGGGTAGGTATGATGGTGGTAGGTGCATGCAGGTATGGGGTTACTGTGATTGGACAGTGGGAAGGGTGGAGCGGATATATGAGTGAGAAGATGGACAGGTGGCTCTGGTCAGGGTGTACGGAAATGGGTTAAGGCTGCATATAGAGGGATTTTGAAGCTGCTGCTGTCAATATTGAGGCTATTCGTCTATCAGCTCCAATTTTAAACTCTCAGGTGGAGTTCCTCTGACAGTGTACATGCTAGGGATGGGGATGTCGCCATACGCGTTGGAGGGAGAATTGAAATGGATGGTAACTGGAATGTCAGGTTTGTTGTTGCATGCAGAGCACTGATGCTCCGTACAGGACCTGATCCTGACCCCTTCCACCCCCAAAGCTCGTCTCCAACTCCCGATGTGGTCGCCTTTCTATCAGGTAGACCAAAGGGACGCTCAGGGAAATATTCATGGAGCATCTGCTCTCTGCACGCAGAAAGCAACACAACATTTCATTTGCCGTCCATTTCAATTAATTCAACATACTTCCACTCTTGCTCATCCGGCGATACGTCCATCCTTGGCCTCCTCAACTTTCAAAACAGAAACTGGGGAACACAACCTGATATTTCAGCTTGAGAGTTTACAGCTCAATGGTCTCAATATTGACTTCAATGGGGTCAACGTCTCTCCACCCACAGCGTTATCCTATGTCCACCTTCTCTGACTTAAGTGAGCTGTCCATTTTCCCATTTGCATGTCCGCTTCACCCTTCCCACTGACCAATCGCAATATCCCCTCTCGCCATCACACCAACTCTTCACCAGCCCCACGCTCTTCCCTTTATTTACTTCCCTGCTCCCCTTTCCCTGCCTCTATCCTGATGAATTCTTTCAGTCTGAAACGTGGCCTTTCCTGTTCCTAGGATGCTGTCTGACCAGCAGTATTTTGTAAGCTTCATATGTATCGGCTGCATAGTTGCACATTGAGACCTCTGGAGCAACAGATTTTATTGTGCATTTTGGATTTTTTTTAGTCTGTTTACTGACAAGCTAATCTCAATATTCTCACTACAGGGTCAAGGAAACGCTATCTCTGTCACTAATGTTCCTGTCTGCTTTGAAATGATTACCTTTATTTCAACCGTACTTTCAAGTCTGCTGTTCGCAATAGTATTGAAAATTTAACTCTCGATATGCTGTAGCTTTATCAAACCGTGCCCAATATACTTCACAACTTCCTTGTTCTTATACTCCACACGTCTATTCATAAATCCAAGGATGCATTAAGTACTTCTATACAATAGTTTCAACTTGCCTGACCCTTTATAATTTCCTGTCTTCTCTCTCCTTAAAAGGTGTGTTTACATTTACCAGTCCTCCCTCACTCCAAAGTTTCCTGAAAGATCACCAGCAATGCCTCCACAATCACCTTCGGTATCTCTTTAGTTCTACGAGGTGTAGTCCAAGTGGTCTCGGTGATTGATCTAACTTCACGTTTCCCAGCACCTTCTCCTTAGTTTTGGTCGCTATACTCACCTCTTTCTCTTGACTCTCTTGAAGCTCTAGCATTTTGCTGGTGTCTTCCAGCGCGAAAACTGATGCAAAGTACCCATTCAATTCCTCTTTTCTTCCCATAAATATTCAAGTCTCATTTTGCAACAGTCCTTTATTTGTTCTTCACTCCCTGTCTTCCCCTTGTTATATATTAAAAAGTCTCTTGCAACATTCTTTTACGTGATTGACAAGCGTAATATCATATTTCACCCTTTCCTCTCATTTGCTGTTATTAGTTATCCTTAGTGGAATTTGTAGGTTTCGTCATCCTCTGGGTTTCCAAAAATCTTCACCACATTGTGTACATTTTCTTTGCTTTTATACTTTCCCTGAATTCGTTATCATTCACGGCTGCCTTGTCTTCCGCTGAAAATCTTTCTACTTACTTGGGATGAATTTCTAATGTGCTGAATTATCTCCAGAAACTCCTGTCATTGCTGCTTCACCATCTTCCCTTGCTCAGCTCCCGTTTCGACTAACTCTGGCCAACGCCACCCTCATGTCTTTTTCATCACATTACTCAATTACAAGCTATCTCATCCAAAAGTGAGCAGTAGATGTAAACTGAAGGAGGGAGGTTTGAGACATGGGATTTATTAACTAGATGGAAAGACAGAGAGCAAGCGAGAATATAGACGTGGAGATGTAAAAATAGAGAAGTCTACATGATTGATAGAAGTCGATGTGCTTCGGTATTTGGTTTGACAACTCCTGTGTGCTGTGATTCTTTGTACAGTGAATATGCAACAGATTAATATGTTGAAATGCTGGGTCTGATGCAAGAACGTTTATCTCCATCAATATGACAGTTACCACCTCTTGACAGAACCCAGCAGGCCAATGTATATGGTTCCTGGAAGAAAATGGATTAATTGAAATAAGTTGGAACACCAAAAGCAGGAATTATTAACATACATCCCGATAAGAATGAGAGGTTAGATCAGGGAATGTCAGAAAGGGGCAGGAGGTAGAGGGTGCTTTGAGAGAAGGGGAACATAACATATGAGCAGAAGATTAAATAACATTTTTTTTAATTAATTTTGTACATAACATGCATCATTTGTATTAACCATGTCTCTACTGTTCATTCTGAACCTGTTGCACTCATGGGAACAATCTTATCAATCTGCGCATGCATGTGCGCGCACACACACACGTCAATCATTGTTCGACCATTCCATTTCAAATGATCCTGTTTTGTTTACACTGTCACTTGCCATTCCTTCTTCCGAATATATTCTGTTTATTTCTCTACATTTTATTTAATTCTGTCTGTCAAGAAGACACTGGGGATTGGGGGGATGTCACTTTACGCCTCATCAGTCTCCACAGCCATTGTCTTCTATTCCGTTATGTTTCTTAACCCATGAAAAATACATATTGTGTCTGACCCGTGAATCCCAATAAACAGGTCAATTTGAAACAGAAAAATTAGTTTTCGGCGAAGGCTACAAAAAATCTAAAAAACACAAGGCATACAAACTGTGCAATGATATGTTTGCATCTTTACAAACAAATTATTGAATTGCATTGTCCAAACGGTAAACAATTAACTGAAAGTGTTGTGAGAGTAAAATCCTGAGAAATCCGTATTTCTTGTGTATGTTCAGGGCTGTTGTGCGCAGAGACAGTTTTTATATCGGAGCTGTTGTGGTGACGAGACTTCAATATAGTAACAAAATCTCGATTGGCTCTGTGTACTGATGATTATTCAGGTACGTTACTACGCCATCCTCGCTATTGTTAGTGTTCCTGGTGAGCTTATCTCTGCCCATTTACTAATTCCCTAAACCGCTGTGAATGTCATCATTTCTCTGTAATGTGTATTTGTCAAAGATCCAAACTATTGTCTTCGCTGTCAATCACAAAATCCATTTCCATTCCATGAATTTCATATCCTTCACTTACAAACATCCAAGGAGAACAAGAAGTGTTCATAACCACGATTGCCTCATTTCGTCCTGAGCTCATTTCTGTCTCAATATTCCATCTACCACAAAACCTGTCCACTACCGCCTTCACATTATCGCCAGTC
>NW_025207022.1:0-12390 GCF_004010195.1 Chiloscyllium plagiosum | reverse complement strand
TGATGAAAAATAATGAACGCAGCAGTGATTCTTTTGGCATTCCACTGGTCACAGGCTTCCAAGGTTGAGAAGATGCAATAATCCTCGACCCACCATCGTCTTTCTTCTGCCCTTATGCAACTGTTGTATTCAATTGGTTAGATTCCACGACTCCCATGTAACCTAACTTTAAAAATCTGTCTTCTATGTGAAACATTGTCGAAAGCTTTGGGAAGTCCACACAAACAACATCCAACAACATAGCCATCATCAATCTTGTTTTGCAGCTCTTCAAAAAATCCAATCAACCATTGAGAGACGATTACCCACGTGCGA
Source organism: Chiloscyllium plagiosum (assembly GCF_004010195.1). NCBI lineage: Eukaryota > Metazoa > Chordata > Chondrichthyes > Orectolobiformes > Hemiscylliidae > Chiloscyllium > Chiloscyllium plagiosum. Next base: position 12,075 of record NW_025207022.1, on the reverse strand, counting down.
AACCATGTTGACTATCCCTCATCAGTCCGTGCTATCTCAAATACATGTAAACCTTGTCCCTCAAACTCCCCTCCAACAACTTACCCAGCACTGATGTCAGAGTCACTGGTCTTTAGTTTCCTGATGTTTCTGTTTCTGTTTCTCGTCCCACTATTCCACTGATCAAAATAAATGTTCAATGGAGCCAAAATGGAGATATGGTTAGTAATATCATTCGGAGACTGGGTCAGGTTCAGTGTTGGAAACAAGTCAGCCAGATTTCTTCATTATGCTAAAACAGCCAGGTTATGACCAAAGCAAGTTATTCTAAATATGATGAAAAAATGAATGAGAAACAGCGTAGGTATTGCAAAAATATACATTGATGCTTCTCTTTCTAAAACTATTGTGGAGTATACACACACACACACCGCAAACACACAGACAGACCGACAGTCAAACAGACAGACCGACACAAAAACAAGCACACACACACATACACACACACACACACACACACACACACACACACACACACACACACACACACACACACACACACACAAAATCTCTTACATAGAGATTCTCACTCAGGCACACATGCACAAAGGCACTCAGACACACACTCAGACACAAAAACTCACGCACCGACACAGACGGATGCACTCACGAACACACAGACCAATATATTCTGTGATGGATAAGACCAGTCCCGCATAAAATAATTTAAGAAGGTAGCCTAAACATCATATATTTCTTATTTTACAGGCAGATGTATGGTGCATATTCAGGGTCCGACGCAGATGGTCAAACTACTCGAATTCCAGCAAAGCAGAATTTATTTCAAACAACATTTGAAGCACGAATAAACGAAGACAGAACTCAGAAAAATTTAACTATTTGAGAAAACAACTGACTCGATTCAGAAACTTAGCTAATTAACTGCTCCAATTCCCGCAACATCCTGTAAACACACATATTGGCAAAAGGTATTTTCAAACAACGATTTTTACAGGCAGGAGAGATTTCAGAGAGAACACATAGGCAAGAATCAGTTGGAGAGATTTCAGAGAGAACACATAGGCAAGAATCAGTTGATGAGACATGGAATCTTTTTTTTTCTGCAGCAACTTCACTGCTGCCAGCAGCTTCTAGGCTGTAAATGAACCAAACTAGGAAAGAAAAACATCTGAACTGGGTGAATTGGCCTCTGCCCTGTCGTTGTTAAAGTCGACATTTTTGTAGCTCTACTTTTACGAACTTTCTTAAAGAACAAGAAACACGGACAAAATAATCTTGTTAAAATGAGAACATCACACAATACATAGTCTATCCCACACTCAGCCACACGTACACACACACGCACACATATATATCCCTACCAATCTATCTTTCTCTCACAAACATACGCACACACACATACACATTTCTGATGATGAACAGAAAAATCAAAATATGCAGAGAGTTCACTTGAAAGAACGTTAGCTAACTATTGGTTGACTTTTATACAGAAGGAAAACTAAGAGATTAACTCAAATGTTATTCTGCCTCTAAAGTTATACTGCTCACAAAAGATGCTGTCAACGGGATTTCCTCCTGGAACAGTTGGATTTTGCTGATTTCGCTTTGCTTCAGTCAGTGAGAAAAATTCAATAAATACTCATCAGGAATCCTCCACGAATGATAAACATGTAGAACAAAGTATTTTAGTTTGCACACATTGCTTTGATGAGGAACAAGGAAAGAGACAGGGAACATGAGGGCTTTCCTTCTTAGAAAGGATACATTTCTTCCCTTTTTGAGTTGAATCACACAATAATATTACGTGATCCTAAAGGGGACGATGTTAGGTCTGCATGAACATACTCCGAACTGCATCACTCCATCACATTCCCTGTTACCTGCAGGTGTATCATTGCTGTGGTCGATCAAAGAACCATTCCCTTCGCAAGAAATCTCCCCACTTGATTTGAAGATGTCTTATATGTGAATGGCTTCACAATATCTGTGTTAACATTAATGCATCGCGCTCTTAAATTACTTATCCTCGTCTTATTATCGCATACAAGAGGAAATATCCATTAGGTGTTGACTAGCTGCACTCTGCTCACTAAACATGATCAATAAGGACATTTCTCACTCTCAGGTCTAAACAGTTAACCCTTCATAACATCATACCTTTGTTGTAACAGAAATATCCTTGAAAAGTTTCAAAACCAATCGTGTTTATTTTTCGTTTCGGGTATCATAACCTCACACAGTGCCTCAGATGTGGTCTCAGCAAAGCTCTGCGCAGGAGCAGAAAACCATCCCTAACATCAAACTCAACATTTTTTAAGAAAGGCATCTTTTCATTTGCCATCCAAACCACTTGCGGCATCTTCAGAAAAAAGTGATCTGATTTATGTACCAGGATACACGAATCTCTGTATACCCCCGAATTCTGAAATCTCTCTCCATTTAAATAATTTGCAGCTGTTTTATTCTTTCCCCAAAGTACAAACTTCCCATCACTGTCATTGTGTTTTTTTTTGTGGCTGAAGATTTGCTCACTAAACTTCCCTATCATTGTCCCACTGCAGACGCTTTGCCTCCACTTGAAATCTTATTGATTGATTATTCTGTTATACTCTGGTGGCAAATTGATCTCCCATTCATTTGGCCCCTTCATTCAAATCATTAAGCTACACAGTAAATTGTTGGTGACCTCATGTTGATCCACGAGACACTCCGCTACTAAAAGCTTTCCAACCAGAAAATAATTAATAATCCATACTCAGAATTTGCTGTTAGCTAACCAACGCTCCCCTGTACCTGTGAAGAAACCGAGAAAGGTTCCTTGGACTCTTCGTCTGATGTATAATGTACACATTTTTAAAATTCCTGGCCAACACCTTAGAGAGGCAGAATGCTGTCCTTCTAACTCATTGCAATATTCCTGACTGGCTGAATGGGAAATTCCTCAACATTTGTAACAGCCTAGAGGTGTGAAGTGAGAGAGCAAAGTTTGACTTAGGAATAGTAGCTGGTCATTCGGTCCTTCGAGCCTTATGTTCTATGTAGAAAGACTATGTCTATTCTGTTTGCGGCTGAACTCCGCTTTCCTTTGTATTCCAAAAAAAATCTCACTCCTATCCATCAAAGATCGGTCGTGCTCAGCCTTTGAATATCTAAGTTATACAGTCTTCACTGTTCCCTGGTGATGGGGACACCACGGACAGCACAGCCCGATCGATAATCGAGCATTCTTACATTAATCTTAAATGGGAAACCCCTTAGTATTCACGTTTGCTAACCGCAAAGCAAGTTAACTCTTCTTTTGAGAAAGCTGGGCGAATCAAACAGGAATAGAATTGAGCCGTTCAACTCCGCAAAACTATCCAACCTGCCAATTAACTCTGTTCAGTAAAGTATTTATTAAATTCTGCATTTTGAACAGTTAGCCAGAAAGACAAAGTGAACAACACAGACTGCCCTCAGATCTGCTTTCTGAAAAGTACTTTATCCATAAAAGACCAGTGAAGCAGAATACGGAACAGAAGAAAATGGAAAGATACAATGGGATCTTCAGCTGAGATCGACAGCTGGCTATTCTTGAAACTTGTTTTTTTTTGTTATACTTTAACCGATTAAAGTCGAGATGAGCTTTTTTTGTGTTTATGGTTTAAATTAGCAGAAGGATTTACCCTGTGTCATAAAAGCAGTGAGTCCCCGCCCTCTTCTGGTCCTTCACTCACTGAGTCCCTGGTCGCTTTCACCCACTGGGGACACGGGAAGAGATCATATTGCATCACTTTAAATACCACAAACACGCCACGCATAACGATACACTCAAAAACTAATAGAGACATACATTTAAAGGCAGAGCCAAATACAGACACAAAGGTACACCGTTGAATGCGAAAACACCAATACAGGCGTGCAGAGTCTGTCAATATTAATGTTGCTTCATGCTGATATTTCATTGGTTTTATTTGGTCTATCTCATTATTTCTGTTGTTCACTTGGCAGCCTGTCATTCATTAACTTGTTCGGCGGGGAGTGTTCCAACATTTTTGTTGCTACTTGGGGAGTTTATCAGTATTTCACGAGCTCATATAGTGAGTGTGTCAATACTTGAGATGTTCTATCGGACTGTGACTCCATAACAATGCCAATGCTTCTGAATGGCAGAAGATGTGGTAGAAATGTAAAGTGTGTGGAGGATATTGTGGAACTGCAACAGGACAGGGCCAATTAAGTTTCGTGTTCAGTTTCACAGCACATGAAAATCAATGCAGATCAGTGTGAGGCGATGCACTTTGATAGGAAGAATATTAAAAACTAAATTATAGAAAATAGGATGTCCAATTATACAGGGGGAACAGGAGCAGGGGCCAGTTTTTGCGAGCACAAATTAATGAAGATATCAGGACAAGTGGGGAGCGCAGTGAATATCACAGATAAGTTATTAATATGTGAGGTGTTTTCAGAATGGAGTGTAGGAGGGAGAATCCCTGCTCTCTTCCAGGGAGCTGGTGGAGCTGATGTGTTGTGAGCCCAAACTCATGCCAAACGAAACCGTCGAGATAGCATTTGTACCTGCTTGACACAAAAGGGGAATGGCATCAGGGCCATCATTTCTAAGTTGTGACAAGGGAAACGGAACCTGCGGTGGGATTAAAGTAAGAATTGACCTTCACTGAAAATTCCTCCTTGTTCAATTGGTGTGATGTTGATGTTTCAGAATCTCCACATGAATGAATTAGTGTGCGAAGGAGTGGCCCTGCTGTGAGTACTGATACTTCTGTGGCGGGGGGGCGAAATGGTGAGGTGTCCACAGCATGAGCGTTGTTCGGGGTTAATGGCTATAACAGAGAGACAGTCACTGTGAGGGGGCAGCGAGAAGACGGCAGCACTTACCCTGCTTGACCTGTATTGCTATACATTTCTTCAGACCGCAAATACTGCACTGAGATGGGTGGTATGCTCAGACTATATTCGGTGGGTCAGATGATGCTGCCTCCTCTGGGAAGGGAATGTGCCTCCTCTGCCCTCGCCCATCCAACAGGCAGTCCGTGTCTCTGTCGACAAACTGCAGCCCAATTGCACTTTACCTTTAATTTTAGGGTATACCGAGCAGGGCAGCTTGGAATGAGAAAGCTGAACCGTGTGTCCATTGGCCTTTGAAAGATGGCACCGGTGCCACGGTTCACGGAATATCCATGGGCATACGGGCTTCGGCGAGCACTACTAAGAATGAGGCATGGGAGATTCGGGCTGACGTTGAATGAGTGGGAAATCATAGGGTGGGTTGTGTAGGTACCTATGTGACTTGTCAAGACAGCAAAATGAAACTTTGCCTTCTGCAGACGATCTGTTCTATATTCTACGTTCTGTCACATTCAATGAAAATGGCACTGAGGCAAATTATTGTTCGATTCAGTCTACTGAGTTGAAGACTCTGCTGAGTCCACTTCTAGTTGTAAAGCTGCAAAAGAGATGTTCATCCAAAACACTGCATCGTGTTGAACTCACATCAATATTCCATTCATCCATCATTCCTGGAAACAGTGGCTCGTGTTGCAAGATGCGAATGAAATCTTTGCATTTCTACATTCTGACACATGTGAATACATCTTTCCATGACTTTCTCTCTCAATCTTCTCCTCACGGTCTGTATTCAAAACCCCTGCCAGTGTTGGTATTGAAACTGATTCCCTGACATCTAGCTCCGGCCGTGATTGTCATACCCACAGCGCCCCATGATATGGCACAATGGCGATGTGGAGTTGCAAATAGATGGGTGCTGCATATCCTGTCACTTCCAGCATGGGTTCCAATTTTCCTCGTGCAGGGCAGTGAACTAACGCAGTGTTACCGAGCAATGCACTTACGTGATGCACACAGCTCTGCATACTGTGAGCATAATTGTTCCTTGCTTGCAGATCAATTCATGGATATTCACAGCTCATCGTACTGGTCAGCTATCTCACCCAGATTTAAAGCTGAATGCAATGCTGTTATTTCTGCAGCTTTCCTGCTCGACAGGTAGCTCGTGGCCTGGTGAGACCGACACAGTGTTCTACTCTGTAAAGATTTCCTGGCTATATTGAGCAGTGCACAGTCTGATGTGCATAGATATCTCATCCGGGATTACAATATCTAAGGTGGATTTTGACATGGATTGAGAATGTGATATAACTAATCGTTTCAGATTATCTGTACGCACATTTATTTTATGTTCTCATTCGTATGATTCGACCATCCAACATCTCACTACTCCATCTTGTCCTATTCCTCCGTCAAACCCCATACTGCTTCAACTAGTGGTACAATAAGTAATTATCCAATTGTAACGTGATTATCAGCCCCTCTTGTTATGAAACAGAACATATCCCCACAAAACACATTAAAATTTAACCGAGACTGGAACGTTCTTTGTAAAGGTAAATGTGAGATGTTGTATTCCAGATGCAATTAGGTTCGTCAAACTATTTAAAATTAAGCAAAACACAACTTATTCAAACACACTGGTTAAAATACAACAAAAGAAAGGGGAACTTGGAGTAACTTAATTTTATTGAAAACCTTGGCAATATAACCAAGTCTATTCATCCAATAGTATCTGTTTCAATCTCGCAACGTTCCATAAACGTACAGTCGCAAAAGTAATATTCAGGAAATAGATGTTCTCACATGCAATTCTTCAATTCAGGAGGAAAGAACATGAAATGACAAAACTAAGGGAGAAAGTGTGTGTGCAGCACTTGGGAGAGATGCACTGAATTCTAAACCTGCTTCGTCGCCAGAAATACCTGCTGAAAGTGGACCGGGTGTTGCAGTTCTGTGAGAGATAGACCACACAAAATCATGCAGCCTCTGCTGTTCCAACTTCAAGAAAGACCCGAAGCTTCACAAGTTGTTTGTTCTCTCAGAGGTCTGATCCTCATCTGTTTCCCAATCTTTCTCGAACAGGTAACAGGACAGAATGCGCCTCATACAGCCACGGAAATATCACACTCTGTACCTTACCCTGGCCTTTGCTGCATGTCTCCGTGAATTATTTGGTTCCATCAGTGTGAAGCTGAGAAACAATGAAATAGTGTGGGTTAGGCTATGTTCACATTTCAATGTGTCCCATGTGATGCTCCAAGCTGGACAGAGCGTTTCAGCAGCTTGAAGACACGTGTTTGAAAGTTGGGTCTGTGTCTGTACCCTGACTGCGTTTATCTCTGTCAGCAGATCATGCGCCCAGAAACATAAGGAAACTCCTCGAGTATTATTGTGAAGAACTAGGCATCAAACATTTAGCTGAGGGGCTTCGGACTGACTCCTGTTATTGAAAGGTTAGTGGCTGTGCTCGGGATGGTTTGCTGGAGATTGTGCTATGAACTGCCTCAGATATTCAGGGAGACCTCAGTATTTGGTAACCCAACTCTGGACGGAACATGGGAAGTGTAGTTATAGCATCTGAGTGGGAATGCTCTGACAGTTCGAAGTCAGTGTGTGTGGAAAGGGATCTGCAGTATCTACTCAGGCTTCCCCAGCTACACGTAATCCAGGAGAAACGTGTGAGGCGTTCTTGATTGAACAAGGAGCTGGTAACAGTGTGATGTCAACTCTGTCACCAGAGAGCTTCACACCAGGAGGAGGACAGTTCTGCCAGTGACTGTTAGGGTCACAGTTCAAAGGGATCACAGTTCTATGATCCACAACTTTCCAGACTGAAGTGGGTGACATTCCAAAATCTCCCAGTTTGTTGACATCAATTTCATCATTCGGTGACGGAGGATATCTATGGTGTATGAGGTTAATACAATGATTTCTCGCTCAGCAGAGAGCTTCCAGATCTATCTTTGTTTCCCCAGTATGGCGGGGTTCCTGATAGTATACATGTCTATGCAAAGTCCTCATGTCAAGTACAGAAGTATTGAAGGAGTTCTCACTCCATTAATGTTGCAGTATGACCATGAACAGTATGTCATGTTATTGAATAATCACTGCCCAGGCCGCGTCACTGTGACTTAATTCAGAAGCAGTCAGCCATTCCAATCGTCTTCGGGTCCCGATGGAGAAAGAAATGACGGCCTCTCGGATAAAGGTCACCCCCTTGACACACAGCTTAAAGCATCCTGCCCCTCAGCAGTCTCCAATACCAACCTACAATATTAGATTAGATTAGATTACAGTGTGGAAACAGGCCCTTCGGTCCAACAAGTCCACACCGATCCGCCGAAGCGAAACCCACCCATACCCCTACATTTACCCCTTACCTAACACTACGGGCAATTTAGTATGGCCAATTCACCTGACCTGCACATCTTTGGACTATGGGAGGAAACCCACGCAGACACGGGGAGAACGTGCAAACTCCACACAGTCAGCCGCCTGAGGCGGGAATTGAACCCGGGTCTCTGGCGCTGTGATGCAGCAGTGCTAACCACTGTGCCACTGTGCCACCGTGCCGCCCAATAGAAGGTGGCGGGTATGCAATTGAATATCGACAGGGAACGTGAAGGAATAATAGTTTGGCAGTTGGAATATACTATTATCAACAATTCCATGATTTTTTCCATGAATAATTGAAGCCTGCACATTACTGAAGTGGAGAGAGATTATAGAAGTTAGTGATACAGTGTATACTGGAAGGTTCACCATGATTTTTCATGGGAGTGTTGTTCCATCTTCCTGATGGTTTACTCCCTGATGTTCCCATTGGTCTCAGTGCACAGAGGATATGTGCACTGATATCAACATGTCCTCTGTGCACTGCGACCAATGGGAACATCAGGGAGTAAACCATCAGGAAGATGGAACAACACTCCCATGAAAAATCATGGTGAACCTTCCAGTATACACTGTATCACTAACTTCTATAATCTCTCCCCAATTCAGTAATGTGCAGCCTTCAATTATTCATGGAAAGAATCACGGAATTGTTGATAATAGTATATTCCAACTGCCAAACTATTATTCCTTTACGTTTCCTGTCGATATTCAATTGCATACCCGCCACCTTCTATTGACTATCTAATTTTCTGCTCATCTTCATGTCGTCTCCAAACGTGGTTATAGTACATTTCTCTACACCTCCACATTATTGATACAGATTGGAAAAAAGTTGAAGACTCAACACTAGTCACTGCTTTACTCCACTTGTTGCAATGTGTCAAAACGTTTGAGACTGATTTATCCTGAATGTCTGCTTCCGGATTGACGATCAGCCTCGCCCATTCATATACAGCACATTAGAAGGGTTAAACAAGTTGTGTCAATTGGCAATTCAGCCCCACGAGACTGCTGCGTAATTTAATATGATCATAGCTGATGTCAGCTCAGCTCAGTTCGACTTTCCGAACCGTTCTCCATAACACTTAACTTACTAAAAGTCCCAGTTGCCACTGCACACTTAGGTTGCGAGTTACGCAAATTGGCAATCTTTTGAGACAATTAACTTCTCCTGATACCGTTTTATATCTGCTCTGCTTTATCCAAAAAAATGTAGATGTCCCCACATGAGGAAATATCCATTCCATACCTACACAGTTAATCATCTATAGCATCTGACATACTCCCATTGTAATAATCAGAGAATATAGATCAGAGCTGCTCAATCTCTCTTCATAATACAAACTCCTCAACTCTGGAATCAATCCAGTCAACTTTTTTCTGAAATGCCTCTAATGAAACTTTATCCCTCCTCCATAAGAGACGCTAGAAAATCTCAGGTTACATTCTCCATCAGAGACAACGCTGAAGGGAGAATTGATAAGATTATGAGACACATAATTGAGTTGATGGTGAGAAACTTTCCCCTGGAATTGAAACATTTAATACATGGGAACATGTGCTTGAGGTGTGAAGGAGAAATTTCCAAGGAGACATGAGCAGTAAGGTGTTTACACAGAGAATGGTAAGATCTTAGAATGCGCTTCCAGGAGCAGACTCGGGACTGATACGATAGGGCACTTTAAGGGGCTTTCAGACAAGCATATGAATATGCAAGGAATAGAGAGATACGGACCAAAGTCAGGCAGAAGTTATTACTTCTATGTGGTGTCCTATTCGGCAGACATTATGGGTCAAGGGCCCCGGTCCTGTGCTGTACTGCTGTATAATCTGTGATCTTTCGCAAGATTTTCAACGACAAATTTCGGCTGCTGCTATCTCCACTTCAGAGAACGTGAAGAGATAGGAGGCAAACATAGAAAATTCGCACAAAGGGGACTGAGTGACGCAGTGACATAGACAAGTGCAGGGTCATCGAGAATTGGGGGACACTGTCAAATGAGTGCTTCGTATCCGTTATGTTTGGGAGAAGGAGGATGCAAGTGCAGATTTCGAGAAGACGATGTTTAAAGTTTCGGGCACATTTACATAAGAAGTGAGCACGGATTAATGCTTTTGGCTGGTATACGTTTGGTCAAATCCCTAACTCCAGATGAATTGTATCTCACGCTGCTGCGTGAGGCAAACAGGGAATGCTCTGGCTCAGTTGTTTAAGTAGTATCAGGCAACAGAGGAGAAGTCAAAGAACCAGAGAACAGCCAATGTGGTTTCATATTAAAGGAAATGTGGTGGGGAGAGAATGGGCAACTATAGCCCAGTGATTATCAAAGCATGGCTAGGAAATCCATTAGAGAAAATGGAATGCGAAAATCGATCTCCATTTAAAAAGGTAAGGTTTTGTCAGGGTAAGTCACGATATTTTTATTAGAAAGAAGTCATGCCTAATGACGTTGACTGACGATTTTTCGAGGACGTCATTTGATCAGCATGTTAAAATGCGAGTTCTTGGAGTGATGCACCTTCATCAGGTAGCTTTGAAACAGAATCATAAGCTCTGTGTCTGTGATCCTATCTCCCCAGCTTGTCCTTCCAAATAAACCTGTTTGACAATAACCACGTGTCGTGAGACTTTTAAATTTGTCCACGTCAATCCAACACCAGCACAGCCACATTACTGCTGGATTAGACAATGTTGGATGTAACTTGCGAAATTCCACTTTATGCAATAATATTTTACATTATTTATCAGTTTCCTATGTGGGGCTTCATCAAAGGCCATGTTGGAAAAATATATAAATAGCTTCATTGAAAAAGAACATTAAAATACATTAGGCATGACTTCCCTCTGATAAAGATATAGTGACTCACCCCTGTCAAACTTTACCGCTACAAATGGAGATCAGTGTTCGTATTCCCTATTTTCTCCAATAGATTGCCAAACACTGATGTGATGATCACTGCGCTATAGTTGCACGGCCTGACACCACCACGCTTCAGTGAAGTGAAACCACATTGGCTGTTCTCTGGTTTTCTGACTCCTCTCTTGTCAGATTCTTCTTAAAAATTAAAAGTCAAAGTTTCAATTAACACAATGCCAGGTTATAGATCAACAGGTTTATGTCGATGTACTCGTTCTCGGAGCGTTGTTTCTTCATTTGGTAGCTGCGGAACAAGATCATAAATTCTGTGTCTTATTATGCTGTTCTACGGTTACCTGATGAAGGGCATCGCTCCGAGAGCTAATGCTTCCAAATAACCTGTTGGACTGTGACCTAGCGTTGTGTGATTTTTAACTTTATCTAACAGTTTAAAGAGACAAACGTTGGTAGAAGACTGTGTGAATGGAGACTGGTATCGGCTGGTGTACCATTGGCATAATGCTGTGTCCCTTATTATTGTGGTATTCATAAATGATGTAGAGGTCAATCTGCAGGGTGGTGGAGGCGATAGTCCTAAGCGTGTTTGATACAAAGATTTGTCGGGTACTCGGCAGTGAGGAGGTCGACTTTATGTTACAGGAAGGGAAGGAATTGATGGAATTGTCAGATGGACAGATCAATGGCAGATGGAATTTAATTCTAATAACTATGAGGTGATGTACTTTGCAAGAAAGAACTGCACAGGGAATGTTCAATGAACGGCAGCACATCACAATGCACAGCAAGTACCACTCCACTGAGCCCTAAGGTGATCTAACAGGTTCCAATATTAATTATGAAGGCACAGGGTACCGGAGGCGTAATCTTTATTCATCGAGGAATAGATTAGAAAAGCTATACATGACAGCGGTTAGACCAAGATGTGTGCAATGCTGTTTGACACGTT
>NW_025207021.1:4164-12387 GCF_004010195.1 Chiloscyllium plagiosum | reverse complement strand
TATACCACCCTTGCACACCGGACATTCTTTTTCTCCAGTTCAGCACTTTATATAAAGACTTCTTGAAATTTACTTACACCATGTTAATGTGTTTGCTTTGTCGACAACGAGCATTGTCAATTAATTCAAACAGCATCCTCAAACCATGATCTTCAACAAACCAAATTGAATATTTCCCCTAATTGCCTTTCAAATCATCCAAATTCCCTATTATAACTTCCCATCAATAGTTTCCCTCAGATTTTTTTTTTTATCTAACACTGAGTCCTGAGCTGCTGCAATTTGTGGAAAACAGATAAATGGGACATTTGGATGTCTGATGGTGCTGAAGGGTAAGATGAATGTAGCCTGACTTCAAGTAATTCAAATACAAATGATTTTGAAGTTCAAATATTGCTTGAATACAAATACAGAAGAACATCATCAAATCTATGATTATTGTTTGGCACAGGCGAGCCTATTGGAGACAACACGCAGGTAAGATCTTGAATCATTTCTGCATTGTGGAAGCAATAGAATGGTGTCGCTGGAGGGAGGTGTTCAGGGAACATGCCGGTGTCTCATTACAATAATCAAGGCCAGCGTTAAACATGATGTGTGAGAGAAGCTGAACTAGGAAAACGAGAAGGATAGTCAGCCCCTCAAGCCTGAGATCATTTAATCCAATCGTGGCTGAAATTATCTCAACCCCAACTCAGCATTCAAGTCCCCTCCCTTCAACCCATTTTCGGGTAAAAGACTGAAGCACCTCCTGTTTATATTTACTGAGTGCCCCGACATCCACTGCAGTCTAGATCAGTGAGTTCCACAAATCGACGACACTTTGAGAAAATAAATTCTCCCTTATATCTGCTTTGAATGTGTGCCCTTTATTCTAAAACGTGTACCTATCCTTCTACATTGCCCAATCTGATGAAGTATCCGTTCTATGTCTACTTTCTCAGTCGTACGTACATCTTGCAGACTTCGATTTGACCTCCGCTCAGTCTTCTAACTGCTGGCACATTCAAGGCCTTACCAGCTTAAACTTTCTTCATAAGACAAATATTCACTCAAGAATAAATTGACTGAACCCCCTCTGAATTGCCTCCCGTATAACTATATATAACTTCTCAAGTAAGGCGATCAAAACTCTCCACAATTTTCCAACGCCAGACTCAATGATGCATTCTATGGTTGCAGAAACACTTCCTTCATTTATATTGGATTCCTTGGAGGATACATTTTGAACAACTAATTATTCCCAACTCCCCGGTAATATCAACTGAGAACCAGTATTAGGTCAAGAGCTAAATGTTCGCATTCTGGACCAAAACAAATTTACTATCTTTTGGATTCATTCTTCTGATTTCTGATACATGGGGTAACAGTTACGAAATTGAAAAGCCTGGTCTCAAAGTTCAGGGGTGACCCAGATGATCACACAGAAGAGGGGATGGATGAGGTGAAGAAAAGGCATTGATCAATGTGCGGCGACTGGCAAAAGTGGACATTAGTGGAAGATTGTCAACGAATAAATTGCAAAAATAATTCTTATCGAACAATAGAATTTTGGTTTTATTTGGAAAAAGTCAATGATATTAAAAATATATATATTTCTAATTTGGCTTAGTGCTGATACAGTGTTCTGTGATGTCGGAATGGATCTAGATCTACAAAGGTACAGCACAGAACAGGCCGTTTGGCACACGATGTTTTGCCGAGGATTAATCCTAATGTAAAATAAAATAACACAACCTACGCACACATCAATTCACTGCTATCCATGTGCATGTCCAGCAGTCGCTTAAATGTCCCTAATGACTCTGCTTCCACCACCACAGTTGGCAACACATTCCATGTATTCACAACTCTCTGCATAAAGAACCTTCGCTGACATCCCCTCGATACCTTTGTCCTTATATATTAGAACAATAATGCTTCATGCCAGTCAATCGTGACCTGGGGAAAACCCTCTGGCTATTGACTCGATCCATGCCTCCAATTACCTTGTATACATTGATCAGGTCACCTCTTTTCCTCCTTCTGTCCAGAGAAAAAATCCGAGGTTAGTTAACCTCTCTTCATAAGGCAAGCCCTCCAGTCCAGGTAGATACCTGGTAAACCTTCTTTACACCCTGTCGAAAGCCTCTGTATCTTTCCTATAGTAGGGTGACCAGAACTGCTCACGATATTACAAGTGTGGTCACGCCAGGGAATTGCAGACCCGTAGCAAATACTCGTGGCTCTTAAACTCGATCCCCCTGCTATTGAAATGCAAAACACTATATGATTTCTAAACAACCGTATCAATTGCGTGGCAACCTTGAGGGATCTATGTAATTGCACACGCAGATCCCTCTGCAGCCTGCAATAGCCTTCGATAATATCAACGGCACCTCTAACCTTTGTGGAATTGGTTAATTTACCAACCCACGCCTCACTCTCCTCATCCAAGTCATTTATAAAAACACAAACCCCATGACAGAGCCCTGCGGGACCCCACTCAAATCTGACCTCCAGGCATAATACATTACATCCACAACCATTCTCTGCATTCTGTCAACCAACCAATTCTGAATTCAGACAGCCACATCTCTCTGAATCCCATACATCCTGAATTTGTGAATGAGCCTACAATGGGGAAACTATCAATTTCCTTGATGAAATCCATTTACACCACATGCACTCCTCGACCTTCATTGACCAGTCTTGTCACCTCAAATAACTCAATACGTAGTGAGGCATGACCTGCTCCTCACAATGCCATGTTGACTGTCTTTAATCACGCTCTGCTTTTCCATTTGGTAATAAATCCTCGGCCTCAGAATTCTTTCCAGAACATTACTGACCACAGACGTAAGACTGACTGGTCTGTAATTGACAGGGATTTCCCTACTCTCCTTCTTGAATAAACGAACAACAATCGCCTCTCTCCAATCCTCTGATACGACTCCCGTTGAGACTGAGGAGACAAAGATTATTTTCTTACCAGCGGCTTAGCAACGTCGTTTCTCGCTTCGCGGAGCAGTCTAGGATAAATCTGGTCTGACACCTGGGAACTTATCAATATTACTGTTTGAGAAGATTTCCAGCACATCAACATCATCAATCTTGATCTGTTACAGCTTGTATCCCAGCGCCTCAAAGTTAACATTTACAACAAGGTCCCTTTCCTAAGTTTAAACCGAAACAAAAAAAAACATTTAGGGCTTCCCCCATCTGCTCAGAGTCCACACACAAGTGCCCGACGCTATCCCTGATCGGCGCTACCTTCTCCCTGCTCATTCTCTCGTTCCACAAGTATGAGTAAAATGCCTTTGGGTACTCCCTAATCTTTCTTGCCAAGCCTTCTTTTCGTGACCACTCCTGGCTCTCATCTGTCCATTTCTGAGCTCATTTCTAGCAAGGCTGCAATCCTCTAAAGGTGTGCAAGATCCTTATTTCCTCGACCTGACATAAGCTGCCTTCTTCCTTTTGACGAGAAGTTCCTTTATTCTCGTCATCCAAGGTTCCTTAATCTTACCCCTTTTTATCTATCTCAGAGGAAAAAGTTCGTGCATCACTCGCAACAACTGCTCCTTAAAAAGTCTCCACGTGTCTGCTGTGCCCTTTCTATGGAACAATTACTCCCAGTCTGTACTTCCCAACTCCTTTCATGATCAAGTCATAATTTCATTTTACCCAATTCAATTTGATCCTCGGTGACTGCTCCTTTCCCTCGCCAAGGCTATGGTAAACGTGTGGCAGCTGTGATCACTGTCACCAAAGAGTTCTCACATCCCAAGATCTGACACCTGTCCTGGATCATTGCCGAGCACGAAATCCAAAATGGCCTCTCCTCTCGTCGGTCTGTCTGCATACTAAGTAAGGAAACCCTCCTTAACACGGCTGACTAAAACGGCTCCATCCAAGCTATCTGTACTAAGGAGGTCCCAGTCGATATTGGGAAAGTTGGGATCACCCATAACAATCACCCTGCCATATCTGCATTTTTTTCCAAAATCTGCCGGCCAACGAGATATTCAATCTCTCTTCAGCTATTAGGGGGTTTGTAGAAAAACTCCAAAGAGGTGGTTGACCCCTTGCTGGTCCTAACGTCCACCCATGCTGACTCAGGAGACAAACCTTCCTCAACAACCTTCATTTCTGCATCTGTGATGCACTCTCTGATCAGCAATTCTCCAACCCTACCTCTTTTCCACCCCCTCTGTTCTTTTTAAACGTTCTAAACCCTGGAACATCAAGCAATCTTTCCTGCCCCTGTGAAACCTATATCTACGTAATGGCCAGGACAAAATAGCCCCAAGTACGGATTCATGTTCTAAGTCTGTCTCTATTATTTCTGACACTCATTGCGTTAACGCAGACACTCTTTAACTGATCCCTCCGTTTCATCGCGTGAGAAAACCTCCCGATAGATTCACGACATTGTGTCATTGCCCCATCTGCAAATATCCCCAGCTGAGATCTCTAGCTGTGATTCGGACCCCCTTGTCAAACAAATCTCCCACACAGGACAGTTGTGCCGCTCCAGGTCAGTTGTAAACCGTCCTTCGTGTACAGGTCCCACAATTCCCAGATGGTGTCCCAATGGTCTAGGTATCTGAACCCCTCCCTCCTGCACCAGCCTCGGAGCCACGCGTTAAGCTGCATTCGTTAACTGTCCCTCAACTCACTATCTTGTGGCACCGGTGACAAACTCGAGATCATTACTCTACTTTTCTTGCTCTTCAGATTCCAACCTAGCTCGCTGTAGTCACGCTGCAGATCCTCAATCCCTTTCCTAGCTATATTATTGATGCCAATATGTACTACGATTTCTGGCTGCTCACACTCCACCTTCAGAATCTGATCGGCGACATTCCGGACCATGGCACCGGGGAGGCAACATACCTTCTAAGAGTCCCATTCCTGATCACAAAATTACCTATCAATCAGTCTAACTACTGAGTCCCCTATCACTCACGTTTTCCTATTCTGCCCCCTTCCGTCTGAGCCACATTGCCAAGCTCAATGACAAAGACCTGACAACTGTGGCTTTTGCCTGGCAGGCCATCCCCACCAGCAGTATTCAAAACGGTATACTTATGGCTGAGGGGAATGGCCACAGGGGATCCCTGATCAATCTGTTGGTTCCCTTTCCTCCCCTTCGCTGTAACCCAGCTGTCCTTATCCTGTGTCCGAGGAGTGACCACCTCCCTATACATCCACTCAATTTCTCCCTCAGTCTCCCGAATGTCCCGTAGTTCATCCCGCTTAAGCTCCAATTCCCTAACTCGGTTTTCGAGGAGCTGGAGTTAGGTGCACTTCCCGCAGATGTGATCGCCAGAGACTGTGAAGTGTCTCTCACCTGCCACATTCTGCAGGAGGAACATGCAACAGCCCTATGAGCCATACGCCGCTAATCTGAAAGCCAGCACAGGACTGTTCAAAGGGAGAGAAGAAAAAAATGACAAAACCTGAAAACTTACCGAGTTTAGAGACTCTTGGTAAGTTTAGAGGAGGTGGGAGGAACTGAAATACTTCTCGTATCCCTACGAATGATGCAATGGGCGATAAAAAATAATAGCCTTCGATTTCGGGAATTTCCAAATGTGCAGCTGAAGCAATGGACCATATGAGCATCAGGACATGGAGTGCTCCGACTGGTGCCTTCGACATTCTCCACTGTGTGTCTCACATTCCGGGCTGAAGTCAGTCCACCAGCTTTCTATTTATAATTTCAAGTTGCCAACTCATTAAACAAGTGCAGCAGAAAGGTAACACATGCTTCACCCAGTCTGATTGCTTTTAACTCATGAAGGGAGAGAGAAAGAGAGAGAGAGAGAGAGAGAGAGAGAGACTGAGACTGATGTCGGGAACATAACATTGATGCCTGTATTTTCAGAAAAGTAAAGACAGCAATGGGTTCAGTTCCGATCACCTCATTGCAGGAACGATATGAAAGCTTTAGACAACTTGACACTAAACAGTATGCTTTGTAAATTTCACAAATAATTCCAAAAGGCTTGTGTGGTATGACGTGACCCTCACAAAGTCATGTTGACTAACTCTCATCAAACTACACATTAATCAAGTATATTTAATACTTTCCATTTCCCCCTTTGTTCTGCGTATGTGGCTGTTTTGTTATTTTCCCAAATATTTCTGCAATCGTTCTCTGCAATGTTATTGGGTGGCATGGTTGATCATTGGAAAACTTTGCTACCTCACAGTGCCAGGGACATTGTCTCGATTCCACACATTGTGACTGACTTTTCGAACAACCTTCCAGTTTTGCGTGCGTTTCTTCCAGGGGATCCGCCTTGCACAGTCCAAATATATTGATATTATTTTGATTTCCCCATCGGAAATGCACGCTTGCAGGAACATGGCATTGTGGTTGGTCTGCGTGGATTGATCTTCAGGATGTCGATTTGGACATGATTGACCGAATGGCCTGCTTCCACACTGCCGGGAATCTGTTATTCTAGGTCTGCGTCCAGTGCCCATTGACAGAGGCCATTCCAGAAGACGAAGGATCGCACCAGAACTCCAAGTCTCTGGGAATACCCAAAGAGAGAAATCATTCATTCTGCTGTCGTCGGCAGAAAGGAGACCTAGGCCCTGGAAGGAGTTCATTACCAGAGTAAAAACACAAACCTTCAATATTAGGCGTTAAATTCCAAGGAGTGATGAGACACATTCGGGATTTCATCTCTGGAATCTGAAAGTTTAATGCTTGGTCTAATCAAGACCTTCAGGACATCAATAGACAAAGACAGGCAAGATAAAGATAAACTACTTTGACAGATGAAAGTAAGAATCAAAAATGTGCTCGGAGAACGTCTCAGAATTCCCTCCTTTCGAGCATTGTTGATAAACCTATAGCAAATGGACTGTAACTTTTCAAGAAGGCAACTCGCCAACACCTTCTCGAGACGTCAAACACAAACAGGCAATACATTTGGGGACCAGTCAGAGATGTCCACATGATAGTATAGCATTCTAGCCAGACATTCAGGAAAGATAACAGAAAGCTCTTCTATACACAAATAGTAGTGTAGGGTTCGAGTTCTCGTTCTCAAATTCCGGCTGAACATAATTGAATTGGCAAATTTAATCTGAGAAAGACACGTTTTTCTTAAGCAAGGGTGGCACGGGATACGGGCTCAAGGCAGGCATATGATATTGCCCACAGATTACACACGGTTTTGCAAGTGGCTGAGCAGGCTCGTTACCAAAATGGACAAACCATGATCGTGAATTCCTAGCAATAATTCATTTCTTTCCTCATCAGTTCACTTATTCCTCAGGCCAGTACTTCTTTCGGTACATAATATAAACTTACAAAAGATAGTTTTAATCGTTCATTCCAGTCATTGCCTGTCTCGGTTAATGATCTACCTTTTAATGCCAAACAAACTGGAGCCGATCATCAATGTGTCAGTGATGAAAAGCACCAGTGCAATATTTGAACACATACAATGAGGATTTGTGTTTCACTCTTGTCACTCTTCCACTCACAATGGCAATGATGATGTGGGCGACACTGCTTTTGCTGCTTGGAACCTTGGCGTCTGTGGAAGTCAAAATCTGTAAGTACCTTAGTTAATCTTCCTGCAGAGAATTGCAAAACGTCTCGTGGGCAACCAAGAGAAGCACAGTTTGGACAGTGGCCACTGTGCTATTGCTTCCGCTCGGGTTGATCGTGTGTGCTCATTCACATCAACATTTCAACCCTTCCTGTTTCTGTAATCCTGGAAAGGAATAATGTTGCACATAGCAAGATGCCTATCATGTTTCCAAGTCTGTATGAAAATTGTACGCTTGCAATATTTCTTAATTCAAAAATTGCTCGCCAAGAAGATGATCCATGGCCTCTCACACGTACGATTGACTTATGAAAACCCAGTGATAGTGAGCTGTCGTAGTGCAGTGGAGGGTTCAAGTTTACTTGTTCTAATGTTGCGCAATAACATTCACTGAGGAGATTGATTTGCAACATTTCAACAGGTTTGTTTTGATACATGCATGGCTGTGCCTGACTTTAATTTCAAAGGCAATGGGGCATGAAATTCAAGACGTTTCATTAAAGATAAACAAATTCCAGTCCACATAACAGGGATTTTGTGAAGTCATGGGCATCTGAGGAAAGATAGACTGGAATTGAAGGCACTGGCAGAGCTAGTACATTGGCTAGTTGTCAGTTGTGGAGGGATTGCCTTAGGAGGAGAATTCTAGAAGGTTGGGGTGTACTTA
>NW_025207021.1:0-2900 GCF_004010195.1 Chiloscyllium plagiosum | reverse complement strand
GTTCGGCCATTTTGCATTGTTGCCTGTCCTAAAGTCCCTCTTGGAGGACGGTCACACGAACATCTCAGGTCGAATGTCCTGGACCACTGAAATGTTCTCCGACTAGGAGGGAACACTCGCGTTTGTTGATTGTTGTGCAGTGCCCATTCATCTGTTGCCATAGCCTCTGCTCGGTACCTCTAACGTACCATGCCTCAGAAGATTCTCGCCTGACATGTGTGAGAGGCATAACGTTGGCTGAATCGCATGAGTACGTAAATCAACATGTAGTTCCAGTAATATCACGCTTTAAACATTTGCTGTAAATTTTGTGTCCTATGCTCTTCTACAGAAAGCTAGTGTTTCCAACTATTATGTTGGACATTAACACTGGTATTATGTGTTTTTTTAGCATTTATTCAGTTTTTTCTGCATATGCATCCCCCTCTTTTGCAATTCCTCCACTCTCCTCTCGTCCAATCCTCAATATCTCTCTTTCTCTATCAACTGCCTTCGTTGACTTAACCAGTTACGTCCCTCCATCCTCTCTCTGCTTCTCAATTTTCCTTTCATGCTTTTGCTGTGCGTGCACCTGCGTGTCTGAGCGTATATTCGTCTTTGAAAGCGTATGTGTGCGCATGTCTGCTTTCTCTCCCCACAAGTACTCATAACGTTTCACAATATGCGATGGAATAAACTCATGACATTGGACACATAATGCTCGAGAGCTTATGCATTGATTCCGTAAACAAGCAGCGAGCTATTGGCTCATATTCAACACCTGCTCATTCATTGCAATTTCACTGAAGGGTGACAGACAGGATGGTGACTGGCGACAGGAGAGTTTCACTTCAGAGGCTATGTTGGAAAACCAGCAGTGACTTTACATGAGAAACTTTGGCTGAAAACTGGCAAGGACCTTCTGTGTCACAGAAACGCCAGGAAATGACCATCTCCAGTAAAAGACTCACCCACCACCGCCCTTTGAAATAATATGGTGTTGCCATCACTGAACGCCACCTCACCCAACTATCAATATGTTGGCCATTACCATTCATATGGAATTAACGCAGGCTCCTTGGCATTCAATCACATTCTTATCTCTGTATCAACAAATTCGAGGTTACCTTTGAGAGAATCTTGGTGCTAATGATCATCTCAAATCCTTAATCATTAATATTCTGGAAATGGCTATTGGGATAGAATCTAACTAGCCACGCCCCCAACACATTGGTCAATAGCAGTGACATCATTGAATGCCCCGACAGCTAACGTCAAAGGATTTGCCATTGACAAGAAACTGAACAGGATTCACCAAATGCGTACAATGCTTCGAAGGGCGCGTCAGTGGCTGATAGCTCTGCAGTGTGTGACTTACCTGACCTCCTCCAAAACCTGGTAGAAAGTGAAAACTGAAGATACTGAAGATCAAAGTCGAGAGTGTGGTGCTGGAAAAGCACAGCCAGTCACGCAGCATCCGAAGACCAGGAGAATCGACATGTCGAGCATAAGTTCTTCATGAGCCATCATCAAATTTGCACAAGTCAGAAATGCGACAGAATACTCGTCAATTGCCTGGATGGGTGCAGCTACATTAAAACTCAAGAACCTCCACACCATTCAAGATATAATTGATTACCTGATGGACACTACAACTACAAGTCTCATTGAAACCGGGCCTCTTGATCTAAGACAAACTTAAAGGGAAATTGATATGCAAGAAAGAAACTATACATCTTCGGCACCAGCTATGTAGGTAAAACAGACGGGATGCTTTGTGTCCGCATTCACATGTATCCACCGCTTTCTGTCTACTATTCTCAAAAAAGGTGCCGTCCAGAAATTCGGTTAATATGCTTCGAAAGCCTCTTCCGACCAATATGTACAAGGATACGGACAGGAGATACATGGGAACACTACCACCTGGCAGTTCCCTTCCAAGCCACTTACTGCCTTGATTTGGAAATATTGTAACATCCATTCAGTGTCACTGGGTCAAAACCCTGGATTTCCCTCTGAATCTGCACTATAGATCTATTGATTGATTTACAAAAAAACCCAGTTCACTCTCACCTTCTCAATGGGCAATCAACCATGGGACAAATGAACTGATGAATCATCTTGTAAAACTGCAGGAGAGCACACAATACAGAACGAAAGATATAATGAAAATTAAGAGAGGAAAGGTGGGGAAGGAGGTATGAGAAGACTGGGAGAGAGGTTAGAGAGGCAAAACAGATGATGAAGAATGAATGGGGTGATCAGAAGAAGCAGAAAACTGAGACCAGGGAAACGAAGGTTGAAAGGGAAATATTCCCCCTGTTTCTTGGGATAACAACGAATTACTGGAGAGTTGTTATACTGTATGAACAGTAGAACAGGTGGATGTACTGTAAAATCCCACAATCAACAATATGTTCATGGTGGAGTAATCTCTTCCACTGATGCCGTTCAGTGCCGACATGTTGCACATCATCTGAAAGAAACACGGAAAGTTGTCAAAAGCACTACATGTACTCTGGTTGATGAAACTTGAGTGTCTGTAGTGAAGGTTGCCTCATTTGTCGAAGCTTGACAGCCAGACTCTGCAAGTGGCATGTGATGGCACACTCTCTTCGTATATCAATCATCTATACAATAGCAAAACAAAAACGAAGTGAAGGTTTGAATTCAGTTTTGAAAGTGATAAAATTCAGGGAGATTAGCTCGGACACACAAAGATTATGCACGGCCACATTGGGCTAATGGATGTGAATGGAAACGATGTTTCAAATCAGGATGAACAGCACACGCAGGGGAACCTTGTCTCAGAGTCCAGACCCTGCTGAATAAGTGAACGATGGCTGCTGTTGCGGAGCCATAGCTTTGACTGGTCATCGACAATACGGAAGAAAAACCACTCGGAAACATTTGGAGCTGTG
>NW_025207020.1:11263-12385 GCF_004010195.1 Chiloscyllium plagiosum | reverse complement strand
TCAGGATGACGGTGATGGAGTGAGTGTTAGTGTATCAATGTGACGGTGATGGAGTGAGTGGGAGGGGGTCAGGGTGACCATGATGGAGTGAGTGTGAGTGGGTCAGGTTGACGGTGATAGAGAGAGTGTGAGGGGTTCAGGGTGACGGTGACGGAGTGAATGTGAGGGGATCGGTGAGATGCCGATGGAGTGAGTGTGAGGGAGTCAGGGTGACAGTGATGGAGTGAGTGTGATGTGGTCACGGTGACGGTGATGGAGTTAGTTTGAGCTTGTCAGGGAGACGGAGTTGGATGGAGTGCGAGGAGGTCAGGGTAACGTTGTTGGAGTGAGTGTGAGGAGGTTAGTGTGACTGTGATAGAGTGAGTGTGAGGTTATTAGGGAGATGGTGATGGAGGGAGTGCAAGGAGGTCAGGGTGAAGGTGTCGAAGTGAGTGTGAGGGGATCAGTGAGACAGTGATTGAGTGAGTGTGAGTGGGTCTGGATGACGGTGATGGAATGTGTGAGGGTGTCGGGGTGACAGTGATTGAGTGAGTGTTAGGGGGTCAGTGTGACTGTGATGGAGAGAGTGTGAGGGGCTCAGTGTGACTGAGATTGAGTGAGAGTGACGGGCTCAGGGTGACAGTGATGGAGTGAGAGTAAGGAGTTCAGTGCAATGGTGATGGAGTGAGTGCGAGGGTGTCAGGGTGGCAGTGATGGACTGAGTGTGAGGGTGTTACGTTGACGGTGATGGAGCAAGTGTGAGGGGGGTTCATGGAGTCCGTGATGTAGTGAGTGTGAGTGGATCAGTGTGACGGTGATAGAGTGAGTGTGAGGGAGTCAGGAAGACTGTGATAGAGTGAGGGTGAGAGGGTCAGGGTGTCGGTGATGGAGAGAGTGTGAGGGGGTCAGGGTGACCGTGATGGAGTGAGTGTGAGGGGGACAGGGTGACTGTGGTAGAGTGAGTGGAAGGGCGCCAGGGAGACAATGATGGAGTGATATTGAGAGGGTCAGTGTGACAGTGATGGAGTGAGAGTGAGGGGGTCAAGGTGACGTTGATGGAGTGAGAGTGAGGGGGTCAAGGTGACGGTGATAGAGTTAGTGTGAAGGGGCCAGGGTTACAGTGATGGAGTGAGTGTGAGAGGT
>NW_025207020.1:8324-10331 GCF_004010195.1 Chiloscyllium plagiosum | reverse complement strand
ATAGAGTGAGAGTGCGGGGATCAGGATGACGGTGATGGAGTGAGTGTGATGGGGTCAGTGTGACGGTGATGGATTGCAAGTGTGCGGGTCAGGGTGACTGTGATGGAGAGAGTGTGACGGGGTAAGGGTGAAGATGTTGTAGTGAGTGTGAGGGGCTCAGGTTGACGGTGATTGAGTGAGTGTGAGGGGGTCAGGGCGACGGTGATGAAGTGAGAGTGAGGGGGTCATGTTGACTGTCAATTGATCACTGCACCGGTCAAACTGGATCCCTTCCCTCACTGGACATGATCCCAGAGATCATTGGACTAGATCCCTCCAGTCACCGTACTGGATCCCTGCACTAGATCCACTTGATCACTGAACCAATCAAACTGGGACTCTTCCTCGCTGGACATGATCCCAGCGATCATTTAACGAGATGACCCAGTCACTGTATGGGATCCTTGCATGAGATCCACTTGATCACAGTACCAGCCCAACTGGATCGCTTCCCTCGCTGGACATTATCCCAACGATCATTGAACTAGATCACCAGTCATTGCACTGGATACCATCATAAGATCAACTTGATCACTGCACCAATCAAACTGGATCCCTTCCTTCACTGGGCATGATCCCGTCCAAAAATTGTACTAGAACCCCCCGTCATTGTACTGGATGCCTGCGCTAGATCCACTTGATCACTGCACCATTCAAACTGGACCCCTTCACTCGCTGGACATGATACCAGTGATCATTGGGCTAGATCCCTCCAGTCATTGTACTGGATCCCTGCGCAAGATCCACTTGATCACTTCAGCGGTCCAACTGGATCACTCCCTCACTGGATATGATCCCAGCGATCATTTAACTAGATCCCCGGTCATTGTACTGGTTCCCTGCACTGGATCCACTTGATCACTGCACCAGTCCAACTGGATCCATTCCCTCGCTGGACATGATCCCAGTGATCATTGGACTAGACCCCTCCAGTCATCGTACTGGATCCCTGTGCAAGATCCACTTGATCACTGCACTCATCAAACTGGATCCCTTCACTCACTGGACATGATCCCAGCTATCATTTAACTACATCACCAGTCATTGTACTGGATCCCTGCAATAGATCCACTTGATTATTTCACCAGTCAAACTGGACCCCTACCCTCGCTGGTCTTGATCCCTGTGATCATTGAACTAGATCCCCCAGTCATCATACTGGATCCCTGCACTAGATCCACTTAAATGGTGCTGTGATCACCATCCAAGCAATCATTGAACTATGTCCATCTGGGGAATCTCCCGTCCATAGTCGCCAACCTCATTGTCCATGAACCGCGCACTACCTGATTCTACCTCCTTTATACAACCTGTTGTCTCAGCCTGCGCCTGTCCGACCCAACTCATCTCTTCCTACCTCAACACCTTCCTGTCTCCCCAGCCCAGTAAATCCCCACCTACATTTGTTACACCACCTAAGCACATCACCTCCTCGAAGACATTTATTTTCCTGGCCCACAACGCGTCATTTTCACGTTGGACATCCAGTCCCTGTACACATCCATCTACCATGATGAAAATCTCCAAGCATTCTCTTTCTTCATCTCACCCCATCCCAACTAGTATCCTTCCACCGACACCCTCATCCACCTGGTTAACTGGTCCTTCACCCTCAACAACGTTTCTCTCCAATAATCCCACTTCCTCCAAACCATGGTCACCCGCATGTGAACTAGCTGTGCCTGCCTGTTTGTCAGATGTGTGGAATTATCTGTCTTTTGCAGTTACTCTGGCACCTCACTCCACTTGTTCCTCCGCTACATTGATGAATGCATTGGTGCCACTTTGTGCTTCCACGAGGAGGTTGAACAGTTCACCAACGTTACCAGCACCTTTCATCCTGACCTCAAATTCACCTGGATCGTCTTGGCAAATTTCCTCCCGTTCTCGGACCTGTCCATCACCGTCTCCAGCAAATGACTCATGACAGACATATACTACAAGCCCACCGACTCCCACAGCTACCAA
>NW_025207020.1:0-6904 GCF_004010195.1 Chiloscyllium plagiosum | reverse complement strand
CTGTCAATTGATCACTGCACCGGTCAAACTGGATCCCTTCCCTCACTGGACATGATCCCAGAGATCATTGGACTAGATCCCTCCAGTCATCGTACTGGATCCCTGCACGAGATCCACTTGATCACTGAACCAATCAAACTGGGACCCTTCCTCGCTGGGCATGATCCCAGCGATCATTTAACGAGATGACCCAGTCATTGTATGGGATCCCTGCATGAGATCCACTTGATCACTGTACCAGTCCAACTGGATCCCTCCCTCACTGGACATGATCCCAGAGATCATTGAACTAGATCCTCAGTCATTGTACTGGATCCCTGCACGAGATCCACTTGAACACTGCACAAATCAAACTGGGTCCCTTCCCTCACTGGACATGATCGGACCTATCATTTAACTCGATGACCCAATCATTATACTGGATCCCTGCACTAGATTTACTTGATCACTGCACCGGTCCAACCGGATCCCTCCCTCACTGTGCATGATCCCAGCGATCATTGAACTAGATCCCCAGTCATTGTACTGGATCTCTGCACTAGATCCACTTGATCACTGCACCAGTTAAACAGGATCCCTTCCCTCGCTGGACATGTTCCCAGTGATCATTGGACTAGATCCCTCCAGTCATCGTACTGGATCCCTGTTCAAGATCCACTTGATCACTGCTCCAATCAAACAGGATCTCTTCCCTCGCCAGACATGATTCCAGCTATCATTTAACTAGATTCCCCAGTCATTGTACTGGATCACTGCGCTATATCCACTTGATCACTGCACCAGTCCAGCTGGATCCCTTCCCTCACTTGACTTGATCCCAGCAATCTTTGTACTATATCGCTCCAGTCATCATACTGTATCCCTGCTCAAGATCCATTTGATCATTGCACCGGTACAACTGGATCCCTCCCTCACTGGACATGATCCCAGCGATCAGTGAACTAGATCACCAGTCATTGTACTGGATCCCTGCACTGGATCCACTTGATCACTGCACCATTCAAACTGGATCCCTCCCTCACTGGATATGATCCCAGCGATCATGGAACTAGACCATCAGTCACTGTACTGGATCCCTGCACGAGATCCACTTGATCACTGCACCAGTTCATTTGGAACCCTTCCATCGCAGGACATGATCCCAGCGATCATTGGACTAGATCCCTCCAGTCATCATTCTGGATCCGTGTGTAATATCCACTTGATAACTGCACCAATCAAACTGTATCCCTTCACTCGCTGGACATGATCCAAGCTATCATTTAACTGCATCCCCCAGTCATTGTACTGGATCCCTGCGCTATATCCACTTGATCACGGCATCAGTCCAACTGGATTCACTCCCTCACTGGACATGATTCCAGTAATCTTTGAACTAGATCACTCCAGTCATCATACTGGATCCCTGCACTAGATCCACTTGATTACTGCACTGGACCAACTGGATCCCTCACTCACTGGACATGATCCCAGCGATCATTTAACTAGATCCCCAGTCGTTGTACTGGATTCCTGCACTAGATCCACTTGATCTCTGCACCTGTCCAACTGGATCCTTTCCCTCACCTGGACTTATTCCCAGCAATCTTTGAACTAGATCACTTCAGTCATTGTGCTGGATCCCTGCGCAAGATCCACTTGATCACTGCACCAATCAAAGTGGATCCCTTCCCTCGCTGGACATGATCAGAGCTTTCATTGAACTAGATGCCCAGTCATTGTATTGGATCCCTGCGCTCGACCCACTTGATCACTACACCAGACAAACTGGATCCGTTCCCTCACTTGACTTGATCCCAGCAATGTTTGTACTAGATCACTCCAGTCATCATACTGTATCCCTGCATGAGATCCATTTGATCACTGCACCAGTCCAACTGGATCGCTTCCCTCTCAGGACATGATTCCAACGATCATTGAACTAGATCACCAGTCATTGCACTGGATACCATTGTAAGATCAACTTGATCACTGCACCAATCAAACTGGATCCCTTCCTTCACTGGGCATGATCCCGTCTAAATTTGTACTAGAACCCCCCGTCATTGTACTGGATGTCTGCGCTAGATCCACTTGATCACTGCACCATTCAAACTGGACCCCTTCACTCGCTGGACATGATACCAGTGATCATTGGACTAGATCCCTCCAGTCATTGTACTGGATCCCTGCGCAAGATCCACTTGATCACTTCAGCGGTCCAACTGGATCACTCCCTCACTGGATATGATCCCAGCAATCATTTAACTAGATCCCCGGTCATTGTACTGGTTCCCTGCACTGGATCCACTTGATCACTGCACCAGTCCAACTGGATCATTTCCCTCGCTGGACATGATCCCAGTGATCATTGGACTAGATCCCTTCAGTCATCGTACTGGATCCCTGTGCAAGATCCACTTGATCACTGCACTCATCAAACTGGATCCCTTCACTCGCTGGACATGATTCCAGCTATCATTTAACTAGATCACCAGTCATTGTACTGGATCCCTGCAACAGATCCACTTGAGTACTTCACCAATCAAACTGGACCCATACCCTCGCTGGTCTTGATCCCACTGATCATTGAACTAGATCCCCCAGTCATCACACTGGATCCCTGCACTAGATCCACTTAAATGGTGCTGTGATCACCATCCAAGCAATCATTGAACTATGTCCATCTGCGGAATCTCCCGTCCACAGTCGCCAACCTCATTGTCCATGAACCGCGCACTACCTGATCCTACCTCCTTCATAAGACCTGTTGTCTCATCCTGCGCCTGTCCGACCCAACTCATCTCTTCCTACCTCAACACCTTCCTGTTTCCCAGCCCAGGAAATCCCCAACTACATTTGTTACACCACCTATGCACATCACCTCCTCGAAGACATTTATTTTCCTGGCCCACAACGCGTCATTTTCATGTTGGACATCCAGTCCCTGTACACATCCATCTACCATGATGAAAATCTCCAAGCCTTCTCTTTCTTCATCTCACCCCATCCCAACTAGTATCCTTCCACCGACACCCTCATCCACCTGGTTGAACTGGTCCTCACCCTCAACAACGTTTCTCTCCAATAATCCCACTTCCTCCAAACCATGGGCACCCGCAAGTGAACTAGCTGTGCCTGCCTGTTTGTCAGATGTGTGGAATTATCTGACTTTTGCAGTTACTCTGGCACCTCACTCCACTTGTTCCTCCGCTGCATTGATGAATGCATTGGTGCAACTTTGTGCTTCCACGAGGAGGTTGAACAGTTCACTAACGTTACCAGCACCTTTCATCCTGACCTCAAATTCACCTGGATCGTCTTGGCAAATTCCCTCCCGTTCTCGGAGCTGTCCATCACCGTCTCCAGCAAATGACTCATGACAGACATATAGTACAAGCCCACGGACTCCCACAGCTACCAATACTACACCTCCTCCCACCCCACCTCGTGTAAAAACACCATACCTTTTTCCTAATTCCTCCAACTCGACCACATCTTTTCCCAGGATGATCAATTCCACCTCAGAAAGTCCCAGTTGGTCTCCTTCTTCCATAATCGCAAATTCCCTCCCCCTTCCAGTGCATCTCCTCCATTTCACTCACTACAACCCACAAACCCCACCCCCGCCGCATAAAACACATTATACTCCACCACTTCTGCCATCTCCAAACAGATCCCAGTCAGATATATATTTCCCTCCACACCCCTATCAGCATTCTGAAAAAAAAACATTCCCTCTACGAACACCTTTTCAGGTTTACAACCCCTAATAAGCCCAAACCCCACTACTGGCATCTTTCCCTGCCACCGCAGGAAGGGTCAAACCAGCGACCATACCACTTCACTCATCTCCGTCCTAGGTCCCAAGGGATCCTTCCACATCCGTAAGAAATTCACCTGTACAACTTCCAATTTCATCTACTGCATCCATTGCACACAGTGTAATCTTCTCTCCAACAGGGAGACAGGACGCCTTCTTGCAGATCATTTCAGAGAACATCTCTGGGACATCCGCACCCACCAACTTCACAATCCCATGACTGAACACTTCAACTCCCTCTCCCACTCCGTAAAAGACGTACAGGTCCTGAGCCTCCATCACCGCCAAACCATAACTACCCAATACCTGGAGGAGGAACACAGTATATTCCGCCTTGGGACTCTGTCACCTCACGCGATAAGTGTGGATTTGAACAGTTTCCTCATTTCCCTTCCCCCATGTCTCAAGCCTCAAACTTGGCACCGCCCTCTGGACCCATTCCATCACTGCTTCTTCTGAACTATCATCTTCTCCCTCACCTTCATCCAACTATCGCTTTCCCAGCTTCATCCCCCAAACCCCACACCCCTAACATTTATCTCTCAGTCCCGACTCACAAGCCTTATTCCTGGTGAAGGGCTTATGCCTGAAACGTGGACTCTCCTGCTCCTCGGATGCTGACTGACCTGCTGTGCTTTTCCAGCACCACACTCCCGACTCTGATCTCCAGCATCCGCAGTCCTAACTTTCTCCTAGGAATAATCAATGACCTCGAGTGAAGATGCCCCTGGATTGCAGTGATCACAGTGTTACTGAGTTTTGCGTTTCTTTTGGGTGAGGGCAGGCTGGATCTCAGACGAGCGCTTAACACCCAGACAACGGGAATGGTATCAGATAGCGAGGTTAGGGCGGCTGAAGTAAGTGGAAAATTCTGCCAGAAGGTGGGTCAGTACAACTGCATAACATCACCCAACCTGTAAAAGACACGCAGAAGGAGCAAATCAATTTCAGTGCAGGCACAATGACAGGTAAAGTGGAAAGGAAACAATACAATACACTGAGATGGAGTGGAATTATTTATGAGAAAGGGTTCAATATTGAAGCTATTTTACATACAGCCTGCCCTCACATTGGAAAAAAAGAATTTCCTGCAGTATAACGGCGATATTTGCCTGAGACATCACAATGTTGAGAGACACTGACATAGTTTCTTCTGTAGCAGCGTGGCCAAGTGAAAGCATGATCGACCCATCAACCAGAATTCAATACTTCAAAGCTCTCCTCTGTGCTGGACAACCTATTTGCTGCTCCTGTAGTCAGATCCCAATCTCTTCACAGTGTATCTTTTTCTGCTTCCTGCCTCACATAAACACTTGAAACCTGATCCAAAATCCAGTGTTTCCGCTTTAACCAATATATTGTAACTCCCGAGCTGACACAGGTACCAGTGACCAATTAGACTTTTCGAGCGCTCACTCTAGTATGATAAAGTTCACTGTATCTGATCCACAGGACACACTGCAGAATTTCCCCATGTAGGATGATGCTGTTTGTCCCATCCCCGCGGACGGAGCTGCCTCCATTGGTACAGCTGTCTCCATTCGTAAAGTATCACACAGTAACAGTGAATACCTTTTGATGTCATCCTCGAAGGTGCATGCTACAAAAAGCTGAAGACTGCGCTAACACAGAGGCCCAGCAGGAGCCTGCTGGGCCCATACACCAGAAATCAATGGATAGAAAGATTCTCTTTTTAGAAGAATCCGATTCAGACCATCGTCTTAACACTTCTTTGGGAGAAAATGGATGTGGGAGAGCGGACAATCTCATCTGGTTCCAGCATTTACAACCTTGGTCCGTGTGACAACAAAGGCAGAAACCTGGAATTGTTTATCTTGCTTCTGAAAAACAGGTGAGTAAATTTTGAAGATATTTCTTCCTGGTGTTCATGAAATGATCAAGAGCAGAGTACGGTTCGCTGAGTATGGTCTGACTTCTGGGTTATGGACTGTGATATTCTGCTCACATGATCTGAACACATACAAAGAAATGACTCAGTGACAAGATCTACTGAATCGGATTTCGTGAAGAACAGAAGCCGATGTAATGAAAAGAGCCATATGAGCGGGAATGTAGCAAATTGTTTGTAGGGGTCAATATCTATGCAAGTGGACTGAAAAAGCGTTGGGTGTTATTGTACTGCATCTTTTGTATAATGGTGCAAAAGCACGGAACTTTTGTATCGAGGGGACAACTTCAAAATCCTCAATAAGACAAAACACACAAATGAGGTATACAACAATGTAACCACACAAATTGGTGTAACGTCATGGGGTAAACCTCCCTGCTCAAATTTCGCTCAAAATCGTTCTCTGTCTAATTCCTAAGTCTGATATTCGAACAATGAATGGTCTATGGTCTCAAAACTTCATGATTTCATACACCCCCTTATGTATGACTGGCAATAGTAATTGATTCCTCACTGTGTTACTTCAGCACACGTAGAGAAGAAATAACTATAAGAACAACGGCAATTTTTGTGAATGGGATTTGACCCGATTCTGTTGCAACCAATCCATTCAGCTGTAATTGAAATTGCTTCCACCTTTCCTGTGTCGGTCATAAAATTGCATAGCTTGGTGGTGAGTTTTCATTCATTGAATTAGACCAGCATCCTTTCTCAGGTTGAAATTTACAGGGATATAAAGACATGATGAAAGACACGGGCAGTGTTTACTGGACTATAAGGGCGTTAGGAATGACACGCCCATGATACCATGAAACGAAGGAAATGAGGTTTCCTTGGAGATAAAGCCACAAGAAACGAAAAGAAGCGGTTAATGGGATGACGGCAGAGATAAATAATAATGCAGGAGAAATCAGGAAAGATTAGTTGTGTCCGAATAGAGGTTATCCAGCTGATGTGAAGATCTTAAGAGTAAATATGAGGGAAATTTCCTCGTTTAGGTGAGTGGAAACTAGACGTTAGAACTTCAAACCCAGCGGGGCACGATAAATAAGTTTGTATTAGGCATTTTATATTCTCAGAGTTATTGAATTCGGAGGTGAATTTTCAGAAATAAAAACATTTTAGGAGCTGATTCCAGAATATTCAAAAAGCGCGTGCGGGCACACAAGGAGTGAATTAAACAGCGACAGTGA
>NW_025207019.1:11694-12382 GCF_004010195.1 Chiloscyllium plagiosum | reverse complement strand
TATGAGGCCAGCTGCTGTGTGGTTTTGAAATTAATTTTATGTAATTTTAATAAGTGTCCTTTTGAAACAATATATTGCTGTAGTGTTTGAGTCGGGTAATAAGCAGTTAGGAGAAATGGGGTCTCAGTGTTGTGAATAGTTGATATAAAATGTTCAGTTTCAGAGTGAAAAAATAAATTGATATTTTTGTTTAAACAGTGGAATTTGGGAGTTCTCTGTCACTCATATTTTAACAGTTTACAAGGCAAATTGAGCATTTCTTTATGTTTAGTTTAAATTACCAGATGAGCTCAATGCTATGTCCTAACAATTGCTGTGTGTGTATCTGTGTGTCTCTGTGTGGGGCAGGTCTTGCATTCTCTGTGGTGCTTAAAGTGATGCAATGCCACCCTCTGCTGGCCTCCACACGCCACTGCACAGGCATTGGCAGAGGGTGCAAACCTACAGGGATTCATTCAGAGAGGGGGAGGGAGAGGACAGCTGCTCACAGCACTATCCAAACTGATGTCTTATCATGTACTGATCGAAATGTCCTTTAAACGTTGTAACTGCCCCTGCTTTCACCACTTCCTCTGGAAGTTCATTCCACACCCAAACTAGATTCTGTCTAACATAATTACCTCTTGTGACTTTTGTAAATCTTTTTCCTCGCATCTTAAAATATCCCTCAGAATTGAATCCCCAACTC
>NW_025207019.1:4708-7693 GCF_004010195.1 Chiloscyllium plagiosum | reverse complement strand
TCCTGGCTCCGTTGCTCATGATACACACGTGGGACGTTAATTTGGTTTGCTCGTGGTGAGGACAGAAGCCTTGTGTGAAGTCTCAAGAAGGTATCTTCCAAATCCGAGAAGCCAACCTAGTGTTCAATATATAAGGAGAAAGCTGATGGGAATGGATACCTGTTTCAGATGGAACGTATTGTGGCTGCTGTTAGGGATTGTGAGCAACATGACGTCCAGTACGGGTTCTCACGCCGACT
Source organism: Chiloscyllium plagiosum (assembly GCF_004010195.1). Classification (NCBI taxonomy): domain Eukaryota; kingdom Metazoa; phylum Chordata; class Chondrichthyes; order Orectolobiformes; family Hemiscylliidae; genus Chiloscyllium; species Chiloscyllium plagiosum. The sequence goes on along the minus strand of NW_025207019.1, from coordinate 7,454 downwards.
GCACAATAACGTGGGGAGAGTTAATTTGGGCATATAAACTATTAGGAAAGTCACATTAGATGAGATGAATGGAAAGTTCAAATAATGCTGATCCTGTTCATGTTGATCTTGTCTAGTGCACGTCCTGTTCAGTGTAACCTGTGTGCCTTACTCTGTCCAAGTTTATTTCCACCCTATGATCTGCCTGGCCATGCTTACTATGATCTGCTTCCACTGTTCATAAACAAAGAACTTCCCTCTACTGAGGTATACTTGAAAATAAATCAAACCAATCAATCCTGGGTAAAGTGTGGAATTTCTCTCCCTGTCAATGTCTGTTTTGAAAGAAGTGATCTCTGACCACTCCTCAGTATCAGTATTTATTAATCTCTCACAGCTCTACAGATTAAACACTCAGCTTCTTCACTCTATCCTCATGTTACCATCAACCGTGTCTGTGGTAAGGAGATCATTCCTTACAAAGGTGATCAAATCTGTACAGAGTGCCCCAAATACTCTCTCAGCAAGGCTCTACAACAGCAGGAAGATGGCTTTACTTATGTACTGGAATCATCTTACAATGAAGGACAGTACACCATTAATTGCACCCATTACGCACACAGGGTGTGATTCGGAGCAGTCAGTATAGATTTGTGAGTGGGAGATCATGCTTCCAAAATTTGTTAGCGTTTTTTTATGAAATGACCAGGAAGATTGATGAGGACAGAACTGTAGACGTAGTGTCTATGGATTTCAGTAAGGTCTTTGAAAAGGTTCCACAGGGCAGGCTGCTCGGGTAGGTTATATCGCGTGGAATACTGGGGGAACTAGCCAATTGGATACACAGTTGGCTTGGTGGCAGGAAGCAGAGGGTTTTGTGGAAGGGTGATGGTCAGACTGGAGGCTGGGCCCATTGCTGTTTGTTGTCTACGATTTGTTTTAAAATGTACAAGGGAATGATTGGTAAGTTTGCAGATGACACTAAAATAAGTAGTATCGTTATCAGTGAGGAAGTTTATCAGAAATTAAAGCCGTGTCTTAATCAGGTGGAGAAGTGGGCCGAGAAATGGAGAATGGAATGTAGTGTAGATGTATAAGGTCTTGCCTTTTGGGAGCTTAACTCAAGGGAGGAGTTTCATGTTGAATAGGAGGGCCTTAAGGGGTGTCGTGGGAAGAAAGACCTTTGTGTTCAGGTGCCCACGGTTCTCTGAGATTGGAGTCACAGGTAGACAGGGCAGGGAAAAGGTTTTTGGCACACTGGCCTTCATCAGGCAGGACATTGAGTATAGAAGTTGGGAATTCATGTTGCAATTACACAGGACTTTGGTAAGGCCGAACTTGGAGTATTGTGTTCAGTTTATCACCTTGTTATAGGGAGGATGATACTAAATTAGAAAGAGTGCATAAGAAGTTTACAAGGACGTTGTCAGGACCCAGTGGTTTGAGTTATAGAGAGAGGTTGAACAAACTATGACATTTTCTTTAGAGTGTAAGAGACTGAGGGGGAACCTTATAGAGCTGTCTAAGATCATGAGGGATATGGATAGAGTGAATGCTCTCAGTATTTTCCAAAGTTTAGAGAATCGAGGACTAGAGGGGATGAGTTTAATGTTCGAAGGGAAGGAATAAAAGGGAAATTGAAGGGCCACTTCTTTACACAGAGGGCTGGTACGTGGATGTGCTGCCAGCAGATGCGGTTGAAGGGGGTACATTAACAACATTTCAAAACTTTTAGGATAAATATGTGGATAGGAAATGACTGGAAGGATATGGGCCAACTGCAGGGAAATGTGGATGGCATGGATAGACATTTACAAGGTAGAGTCGAACCCTTCTGTTAATTCAAACCAAACACCCAGAAAAGCACGCCTCATCTTGTAATCAGTTAAAATTTGGGCGACACAGATCTCCCACATCCACTATTTTAAAAATAGAACAAGTTAGTTTCTTAACTTTAATAGTGAACACTAAACAACAACTATTCACAAACACAAGCCCTTCTGTTTCTTAACTACTTACTATCTGACTCCAACTCTGTAAGAATATGATGTTCCAACAACCCACATATTAACCATTGCAATCTCAAGACCACACACTCTCCATGTTCCCTGCTGTGTTCACTCTTCCAGCTGCTGATCTCCCTGGGTCATGTTTTTTTTTAATGCAAGTAGGTTTTATATGAACATGTATCTTTGAATGAGAGTGTGTTAGATGGCCAGTTAGCACTCCTTCTCTACAGCAGTTACTCTGCTGTTGGATGGCATTGGCTCTGCCTCTAGTATTAAAAATGCTGTGTTTATTTACTCCCCATGATACAATAATTCTCACAATTCGACTGCTTTCAAGGTGTCCAAACAATAATATTCACATTCCGTTGGCTTCTGGTATCCTGAGCTTTATTCAAACTCTTTGGTTGTATTTGAATTGTTGTCAAAACAGCAACCAAAACTCAGGTATCTATTTCCCAGCTAATGCTGACATATGAAACAGCCTGACCTTTAGCTGGCATCTTTGGCTATACTTTCTATTCAGCAAAACCCGTTCTGTCTTAAGTGACGAGACATGTTTTCGGCTTCAGAACGCTTCACCCGTTCAGAAAAAAAAAGAACTTTTTTCCTCTGATTCTTAACGTTATTATTCTGAAATACAAAGTATTAATCTCAGTTATACCATTCAAATTAATTCTGCACACATATATAGCACTGAAATAAATCAAATCTTATCTACACTTTTTCCTTTAAATCTACACATCTGTTATCACATTTTT
>NW_025207019.1:1718-4332 GCF_004010195.1 Chiloscyllium plagiosum | reverse complement strand
TCTGCTGTTGGATGGCATTGGCTCTGCCTCTAGTATTAAAAATGCTGTGTTTATTTACTCCCCATGATACAATAATTCTCACAATTCGATTGCTTTCAAGGTGTCCAAACAATAATATTCACATTCCGTTGGCTTCTGGTATCCTGAGCTTTATTCAAACTCTTTGGTTGTATTTGAATTGTTGTCAAAACAGCAACCAAAACTCAGGTATCTATTTCCCAGCTAATGCTGACATGTGAAACAGCCTGACCTTTAGCTGGCATCTTTGGCTATACTTTCTATTCAGCAAAACCCGTTCTGTCTTAAAGTGACGAGACATGATTTCGGCTTCAGAACTCTTCACCCGTTCAGAAAAAAAATGAACTTTTTTCCTCTGATTCTTAACGTTATTATTCTGAAATACAAAGTATTAATCTCAGTTATACCATTCAAATTAATTCTGCACACATATATAGCACTGAAATAAATCAAATCTTATCTACACTTTTTCCTTTAAATCTACACATCTGTTATCTCATTTTTTAGGACCCACAGCAAGTGCATTTTAAGTTCAAAGCTGGTAACATGAGACTCCAGTGAAATAGTCTCATATTCTGGTCTCTAAATATTTCAAAAATACGAAAGGATTGTCGTTGTTGTCTACAACCATCTGTGACAAATTGTCATGTAACCATTAAAATATTGTCAGGCCAGTACGAAACTCAATCTTTCTTTTTCTATAATTTAAATTTTATATTTTTCTTTCTGGTGGATATTGAGTTTTTTCGACAAGTAGCCAATTGGCCACTCAATTCCATGATCAACTTCCTGTATCAATACATCGCCGACCCCTATATCGCTCGCAGCAAACACAATTTTCAAAGGGTTTCAAAATATTTGGTGTAGTTGAAACTGGTGTGGTGAATAATTCTGCATTAACATTCTCAAATGCCTCCTGGCATTGTTCTGTCCACCACAATTCTGTGTTCTTCTTTAATAAATCCATCAGTGGTGCCAATACGCTGCTGAAGTTTGTTACAAACTTCTGATAGAATCCACTCAGTTCCAAAAATCGAAGCACCTCTTTCTTCGAGGATGGTCGTGGAAATTCCTCAAAGCCCTTCGTCTTTGTGTTCCATGGGATCAACCTTCCATGTCCAATGTAATGTCCCAAGAACACCACTTCTGCCTTCGCGAATTCTGTTTTCTTTAAGTTTATTACCAAGTTTGCTTCTTGTAATCGTTCAACATGCTCTGATAACTGTAACATTTGAGCTTTCAACCACTTGCTAAAGGTCACTACATCATACAGAAAACCTGCACAATTTGTTCATCTGGCCTCAACTCTGTTCCTGAGACTTAAATGTGGCTGGAGCATTATTCCTTCACATGACACACTTAATAACGTTTTTGTCAGCTCCGGTATCTTTACCAGATAGTTTAACTGACTCACTTTTTTTTTAATTTGAAAGGGGCCACTAAACCTGGCTTTGAAGGGATTTCCTACTACTAGTGGCAATACGGCGTCCCCACGGGAAAACATCAAAGTTTTAGATTTTTTTCTGCCTCCTGCTTCATTCTATGCTGTGCCCTCTTCAGATGCTGTTGAGCTAACTCATCTACTCCATCTCATCTCTCCCTCACTTCACGTACATAATCCAAGTGTGAGATCTCCGAAGTCAGTCTTGTCAATTCATATTTAAATAGCTTCAAACGACTTCTCACTTCATGTACGAATATTAACTCAAAGGAAGTAAACTGAATAGATTTATTTGGGACATCTCTAATGGGAAACAATTTAATGGGACACCTTTATCCCAATAATTCAGGTAATCCTGACAGTACGCTGTTAACATGGTCCTCAGTGGTCTGATGCTAAATTTTCAAGGTTCCCTGGGATTCAGGATGGGCCGCACCTGATTTGAACTGCTGTATATCGAAGCTATCCATAACTTCCTATAATAGCTGAGCAGTGAAATTAGAACCTTGGTCTGAATAAATCGCTCTGCACAGTCCACAGCGAGTAAAGAAAGCTGCCAACCCCTCCACCTCCCTTTTTTACCTTAACACTCCATAATGGAATTGCCTCTGGAAATCTGGCAGACACATCCATCATGGTCAGCAAATATTGGTTTCTACTTTTAATTTAGAAAGGGGAGCTACACAATTAATTATAAACCACGTGAAAGGTTCTTCGAATGCAGAAATTGCCCACAAAGGTGCTGTTTTTTTTTACTGCCTGAGACTTACCATACCATATAACAAACATTAACCACGTCCTTTTGCATTTCAGGCCACTGGAAATTCTTCTGTACCTTAGTCTGAGTCTTCCGTACACCTATGTGACCGCCTGCAGTTAGTTGATGTGCTACCCGTAACACTGTATGCTACCGGTAACACAATCTGTTGCACTTCGGCCCATTTCCCTTCTGCACTAACCTACTGTGGTCTCCATTTTAATTTTAGGATTCTATCTTTAAATTAATAACGTTCGATAATATATTCTGATTCCTTTTCTGTGTGTGTGCAGGTGTATGTGTGGGTATATATCTCTGTTGTAAGTGCATTAGCCTTTCAGGACTAAACACCACTGCCTGACCCTCTGCCTGGTCAGGTTTCTTTCCTGCACCGTGAC
>NW_025207019.1:0-1137 GCF_004010195.1 Chiloscyllium plagiosum | reverse complement strand
CGACATATCACTATCACTCTCACCTACATCTTCCTATGGCCCTCCCAGTGACCCTCTCACCAGCCCAGCTCCCACCCTCCTATTTATCTTTCAGCCCCCTTGCCCCCCCCGCCACATTCCTAAAATGGGTTTATGCCTGATACGTCGATTGTCCTGCTTTTCGCAAGCTACCTGATCTGTTGTGATTTTCTGGCGCCCAACTTCTCAACTATTAGATACTGAACAGATCCTGTATCTTGCAAAGTTATAATTTCTTGTCCACCGCACCCCCCCCCCCCCACTCCCCCCACTCCCACCCCGAGTAAACTTTATCTACAGAGGCGAATTCTTTATAGAGATCAGGCACTGACTCCATACCAACCCCGGCTAGGCTGTGCACTCTCCTGCAGCTCCTTGGCACCACTTGGGGTCTCCTATTCCAGTTTCACTAATGCCACTGGCTTAGCCTCTTTTACCACATCTTTTCCCAAAGTGTCTTCCTTCAACCCCCAGCACTGTGTGTCCCAGCTTACTGCAGTGAAAGCTCGTTTTCCCAGTGCCCTTCTAAAACCATAGGCACTGTAATTTTCTGTGTTCCACTCCCTTATAGTGAGAATACCTGAAGCTTTCACCACCTTTCAAACCCCTTGGACTTCTTTTTTCACCTGTGGTAAAATATTGCCAGCGTGCTTTACTCTATGTTTTGCAGTGTAGGATCTCCCCTTCTCCCAATTTCTATCCCTCACAGGATGAAACTCCTCCGAGAAGCTAAATTTCATTTCATGCACCAATGCATATTTACCTGCCAAATCTGCCGCGCCTCTCACTTCTTGCAATTTCTATTCATTCACGTGAATCCTTACCAACTCTGGAAGTGAGTTTTTAAACACCTCTAGCAGAATAACCTCCCTTCGGGTCTCACAGGTCTTATCCATATTTAAGGTCTGCATCCATCTGTCTAAATTAATTTGTTTAATTCTTTCAAACTGATCTGGTTCATTCTCTGTTTCTGATCTTACTATCTGCCGAGTCAATTTTTGGAATGAAATAAAAAAAGGTTTTGATATTTTTTTCACCGAAATATGGCAATGTATTAACATAGTTATATACATCCCTACATTCTCTCTTTATCTTCATCCTATTAATTTAACTTGCTTA
>NW_025207018.1:0-12380 GCF_004010195.1 Chiloscyllium plagiosum | reverse complement strand
CAATGTTCAAAAACGTTACCGACTATAATACAAGGTTGAAGATGCACTTAAATGTCACCATTTGCAAATTACCCTCCAAGACACATACCAGCATGATTGGAGAGGAAACAGTGGTAAATCCATTGAGTGATGAAGCGGTCTTGATGGTCAAAGCGTTATACTTCAGCCCTCCACCTTTTATCATACAATTTTAAAAGAATTGACTATTGCATTGACCAGAATTGTACACATTCCTTTGGTTATTTCCTAAACTGGCGCTTGCTAAAGATCGAATATCATCCTCATCCTGTGGTCAACAATAGAAAATATCCAAAAACCCTCTCAAACAACTGATCTCCCTGTCCAACAACCTTCAGAGATCTGTGAATGCCCAGTCCAAGATCTCTTTGTTCCTATACACCACTCAGTATCCACACTGTTATTGTTTCAACTCCCCAGATCCATTACCACTTATTGGTCTGGATTCAATTATATTCGCCATTTTTCCTTTCGACCTGATTGTTACATCCCTGTGGTCCCTGAAATTATTCATCATAGTCAACTGCACAACCAACTGTATCTTCTGTAAACTTCTAAACCATGACTCCGACAACTAAATTTGAATTATCGATCTTCATCAGGAAACAGTGGTACTCCACTGGAAACAGGCATCCAAACATGGTTCATTTTTGAATGGGATGAACACCTAAATAACAGCAGAATCGGACCCTTGCTATCATTTGTAAACCTGATGGTGACTCTGCAGATTGGTCTCCTTACTGATTCCTTTCACATGTGGGAGTGGTGAATGACCTGTCCAAGTTGTGACTAAGCAAGTGAGTTTACACTTCAGCGGGTAATTGAATCCCTTCCTGCAGACCCCGCCCGCATGGACCTGACTTCATTGTGGCGTGGGTATCCTTGTGTCTGTTTAGTTTGGATAAGCAGTTGAATTTGAGTCCACGCTGAGACGACTCCCAATTATCCCCGTCATCCATGTGTCTTTTTTATCCTTCCTTATTCTCCAACGGAGTGTGACCATCATTGTCTGAACTGCACTTGTTGTGCATCCTTAACTCTCCTTGACCTGAGTCAGAGGGAATTTATGGGTGAACCGTACTATTGTGCGACTGGAGACATACATTTGCTGGTCTTGTTGAGGACGGCAGATTTCCTGTTTGAAGGGAAATGAAAGAATGGGTTTTCAGCAAATTAAAACTTTTTGTCACTCTTTCTCTGAGCGGGTTTATATGCCAGATATTATTCATCAAATCTAATTACTACCAGCTGCGGTGCTCCATTCTCCAAGGGTTGCTGGCCCAAATATAGCCATTGCATTTGCAGATGACCCGAAGATTGGTGGAGTAGCAGAAAGCATAGGGGACTGACAAAGAATGAAGGAGAATACAGACAGACAGCAGAGTTGAGCAGAGAATTGGCAGATGGAGTTGAATCCAGACAAATGTGAGGTAATGCATTTTGGGAAGTCTAATTCTCAAGCGAAGTCTACTGTGAACGGAAGAGCCTTAGGAACGATCTGGGAGTTCAGATCCTTTGTACCCTGAATGTAGCTGCACAGGTGGATTGAGTGGACAAGAAGGCATTTGACGTGCTGGCCTTCACTGGACGGTGCATTGAGCATAAGAGCCTGCATGCTAAAATTGTACAAGATTTTGGTTCAACCGCATTTAGAATGTTGTGTACTGTTCTGGTCGCCAAATTACCAAAACGATGTGCACGTTTATGAAAGAGTGCACAGAAGGTTTATGAGGGTGTTGCCTGGTATGGAAGGTGCGAGTTCTGAAGAGAGGTTGAGTAGGTAATGTTTGTTTTCATTAAAGAAAACAAGATTGAGGGGGACCTGATTGACATCTACAAAATCATGAAGGGTATAGCCAGGGTGGATAGAGACAAGCTTCTTCCCAAGGTGAGGGATTCAATAATGAGATGTAACACATTCAAGGTGAGAGGTGAAAAGTTTAAGAGAGTTCGACGTTGGAAGTATTTTACACAGAGGGTGGTAAGTACTGGGATTGTGTTGCCAGCAGAGGTAGTAGAGGCAAGCACGGTAGATTCATTTCAGATGCCGCTGGACAGATGCATGAGTCGATGTGGTGCAGAAGGATACAGATGGTTTGGAATTGGGTAATAGGTTTTGACAGTGGATCAGCTCAGGCTTCAACGTCCAAAGGGTCTGTTCTTGGGCTGTAACTTTTCTGTTTTCTCTGTTCTTCTGTGTTCCCTACACGACCAACTTCGTGCTAAATTGCTACATCTCAGGGAATGACATTGCCAATTCCGATTATCACAGAGGGAATTCGAATATGACATGCGGCTGTGTTGGAATAAAAGATATACGCTGGATTGGAGTGTTTACTGGGAGCAAAAGGCTGATTTGGAGACGATGTCATCAAAAACAGCTCTTACTGTCAAAGTAACAAAACAGCGCATCGCTCAGGAAATTTTCAGAGAATGCTTTCAATTAATCGACCTCCCGCTTAAGACTCCAGCACGCTTCCGCTGAGCCAATCTGCAGTGCGGGTTAATGCTGCTGTTGTATCTTAATAATCTAATAAACGGAGACAAATATGCTCTTCCTCCCCGCGTTTGACCATGAACACTCCCAGCTTTGGCATTTCATGCGTCTCTGTGCCATCATATAAGAACCATGTCTTCACTTTCAAACAAATCATTCCATTTCGATACCGTGGTTGTGAGATCATTTCTCATGTAGCAGCTTTTACAACATGGACCATAGATTATTGGAACATCAGGTCCAGGAAAAGGACACAGGGTAGCAGTGAGGAAAAGAACATTTATTTGAAAGTACCTCTTTCTGTGGACTTCTACATCATTTATTTCACTTGCTCATTTGGCTCTATCTAGTCTATTGTGTGCAGTTCTGCAATTCGAATGATACCACGGATATGATAGCACTGGAAATGATGCAGGACAGATTTATCAGGATATTGTCTGGGTAGAAGAGTTTCAATTATAAAGAGAAATTGGATAGTCTGGAGGAGTTTTTCTTATCGCAGAAGAAATTGAGAGGAGACATGATTGAGATGCACAAAATAATCAGGAATATGGATGGTGTAGACGGAAATAAACGTTTCTCTTTGATGGTGAGATCGATCACGGGGGGAGGGGTAGGGTGGCATAGGAAACATTTGAGTGAATGCGCAGACAAATGTTTTGAAACAGCGGTTGGTTGAAAACTGGAAGTCAGAGCATGCAAAGGTTGGAGAGGCAGAAATCCTCATAACTTGCAGAAGTATTCAGATGTGAATTTTGTGATGCCAAGTCAGACGAGGCTATAGGCCAAGTGATTTTAAGAAGTGTTCAGATAGTTAAGTGAATGTTAGTTTCCAGCAATACCAAATAGGCTCCTTTTTGCATAAAATTCCTGGATAGTACCACCGCCTGTCACTGCGTGAGATCAGGTTCAGTTCATTTCCAGGATGAATGCTTGAATATTGGGATAGCTCAGTGGATAGAACTGCACCTTTCTACGCCAGAAATCGGCATTCGATTCCAGACTTGTTTGACTGACTGTGTGGAATTTGCACTCTCATGCTCTCTCTCTCTTCCTTGTGAGTTTCCTCTGGCTATTCCGATACCTTCCCACAGTGCAAAGGTGTGCAATTCAGGTTAATGGCAAACAAAATCTAACTGGACTGTAAGTGTTGTAAATCAGAGACAAAAGTCAGAATTGCAGCTCGGGGAAAACGGAATGACCGTTTCAGGTCAACAGACCCTTCCTCGGAACTGTTTTTAATTTGCAATGTTAACCCGGATTTCTCTCCACTGATGCTTCCTGACTCACTAAGCTTTTGGAGCAATTTCTATTTTCGTAGGTTGATCACAAATGCGGGTTTAGAAAGATAGAGTGGGGCAGTGTGAATCTCTTCCACGGCACAGTGCAGACTTAACTGGCCAAATGGCTTCTGTATGCACTGTGTCTAATTCCATTAACACTGTATCTCTAATTCTTTGTCCTTTTTTTAGTCTTTGTTATTCACATGTCTCCTGTCATGTGAAGTGCAGAGCAGGATAATCGACGTATCGGGCATAAGCCACCACAAAAGCTTTACCACCTGACGTCTGGAAGATGAACGCCTCATGTTCTGGCTTGGGACCCTGCAACCACACGGAAAAAAGGTGGATTTCAACGGCTTCCTCATTTCCCCTCGCCCCACATTATTACAGTCTGAAGCATCAAACTCAGCACCACGCTCCGGACCCATACATCTCTCCTCATCTGACATATCAGCTCCACCCCTGCCTCGCTCCACCATTCGCTTTCCACCCAACTCCAACCCCCACCCATTTATCTCCCAGCCCCAACCAACAAGCCTCAATCCTGATGAAAGACTTATGCCAGAAACGTCGATTCTCCAGCATCCCGGATGCTGCCTGACCTGCTGTACTTTTCCAGCACGACACTATCACCGTGGCGAAGACAGACGAGCTCTGCTCAGGTTTTTTTATCTGAGAGCGGAGAAGGCTGAGTGAGGAAGTGATTAAGGTGCACATTAAGGGGATCGACATGTGTGATAGGAACAAACTTCTTATGGGAAGAGTTAACAACCAGGGATCTCCGTTAAACACAAGGGAGAGGGTGCTCAGACGAGATTTAGGAAGAACGGTTTCACTCTTAGAGTGTTGTTAATTTGGAATTCACGGTGTGACCGTGTGGTAAAGGTATGAGTCTGTAAAACATTTCAGGAGTATTTAACCGAATACTTGAGAAGCTAGAGCACATTTGGATAAGAACCAGGTACTGGAAACTTGGGTGAAATTAAACAGATATCTGATGAAAGAACCGAATACTGTACAGAAAATACAGAGCAGGAAAGCATGGGAAGGGTAAAGGCATGGAAACTACTGGCGTTTTGTTACAAGTGGTCTGCGGAATGCTACACTCGTCAAAAGGTCACTAGGGCAGAATGGGGCCAGTGTGGCAGGATGGGATAAGAATAGCGGAATGCTGCTACACCAATTAGCAGAGTCAGACTGCGTTGAAAGGTTACTATGGCAGGCTGAGATAATACCAATTAATAAAGTCAGCCTCGCCTACTAAATATCATCATGGCAGTTTGGGAAACGTCGTTTCAGTACATACTTATGACATGACTTTAAATAATTAATTGATAGTAGAGTCAGCCTGCTTGAGGCACTTGTAGCAGGATATGACTTTAAATATCTAATTAGTAGTTAGTAGAGTCAGCTTGGGACAGGAAAACATTGTGATAGATGGGGTAGCTAAATATCTCATCTTGACAGGTTAGTCTGGGAGGAGGTTCATTGAGCACAGGTGGCAGTAGAATACTTAATAGTTACAGTAGAATAAATTTGGAAAAATCATAGTGGCAGAAGCAGAACGATAATGGGAATTAGCACCATTGGTTTATTGTATAGCTGGAGTGAGGTAATTCTGACTAACACAGTTGGCATTCTGATAAGCTAACAAGACATGATTAAAGAAAAGGTATAAAGTGACGGAGTTAATTCAGATACATGTGACGTGCTGAATCTTGGGAAAGCAGGACTTATACACTGAATGGTTATGCCCTATGGAGTGTTGCTGAAAGAAAGACTTTGGAGTGGAGTTTCATAGCTCCTTGAAAGTGGAGTCGCAGGTAGATAGGATCGTGAAGAAGGCATCTGGTATGCTTTCCTTTTTTGGTCAGAGTGTTGAGTAAAGGAGTTGGGAGGTCATGTTGCGGCTGTACACGACATTGGTTCAGCCACTGTTGCAATATTGCGTGCAATTATGGTGTACTTCCAATCGGAAAGATGTTGTGAAACTTGTAAGGGTTCAGAAAGATTTACAGGGATGTTTCCAACCTTGGAGGATTTGAGCCATAAGGAGAAGCTGAACAGGCTGGGGCTGTTTTCCCTGGAGCTTCGGAAGCTGAGGGGGGACCTTATAGAGATTTACAAAATTATGTGGGACATGGAAATGATAAATAGACAGATTATTTACCCTGGGGTCGGGGAGTCCAGAACTAGAGGGCTTAGGTTTAGTGTGAGAGGGGAAAGATATGAAAGAGACCTAAGGGGCACCTTTTTCACACAAAGGGTGGTACGTGAATGGAATGAGCTGCCAGAGGATGTGGTGGAGGCTGGTACAATTGCAACATTTGAGAGGCATGTGTATAGGAAGGGTTTGGAGGGATATGGGGCGGATGATTGCAGGTGGGACTAGATTGGGTTGAGATATCTGGTCGGCATGGACAAGTTGGACAGCAGTGTCTGTTTCGATGCTGCACATCTCAATGACTCTATGACTCTATGCCATGGACCCTGAGGTTTGGGCGAGTCAAAACTTTATTTTCTGAATGTCACTGTTTTTGTTTGCAAATAAAAGATCGACTCCTCGAAAAACTCTCCGCATCTCCTGGTGATAGTCGACATTTTCTCTACGACAACTGCAATTTTGGGTGCAGTAAAATTGTGGGGAGTGCAGCTCTGTGGCGCAATGAAAAGCGTGTTAGATTTCTACAAATTTGGTAACCTTGCTATTCAATGTTTGTGGGTTTGAACCGCACTAGAATTGGAGTTTAGTTCATTTTTCAGCTGAATCATTGAGTGTTGTGCTGATTCTTCGCCAATTCCTGTCGTCTGGAGTTCCCGTCCCTGCTACTGATCAGAGGAAATTCCTTACCTTCATGGTTGTGCGTTTCTACGGAATCATATCATTTGAAACATGATCTGACCAGAATCAGATGCTCATCCGCAAAACCTGCAAACGTCGTGCAGAAACCCACTGAGCAACATGTTCTTGGATGTAGGAATGGTGAAGATTATTGATGAATGCAATATGTTTCATGTTAGCTGTATGAACAGAAATTTTCGATTGCTTAACTGTCTTTATCCCGTTGTACGACAGGTTGTTGTGGATGAGCTGGGCAAAGACATTGACGTGTTTGGTCAGCCATGATCATATCAAACGGTGGGTAGACAGTGAGAGAATTAATCCCACGCTGTTGGTCTCACTTTTCTCACAAACCAGTTAGTCAGCGAACTGAGCTAGCCGACTTCCATTCAATACAGAGCTAAACCAAACAGATCAGTGCATTTGCATTATATAATATTTCATGTAGAATGAGCTGCTGCACCTTCCAACTCCATTAGCTCTTCTTACACTTAACATTTTCAGTTGCAGGTGTTATGCATTTTCTTTCCTATGAATGTTAACCAATTCCAGAGTGTTTCCCTTTTGCACCCCCATCCAGGCAGCCCAGAATCACTGTCGCTGTTTATTTCACTCCTTGTGTGCCTGTTCGCGCTTTTCGAATATTCTGGAATCAGCACCTAAGATGTTTTTATTTCTGAAAATTCATCTCCGAAATCAATAACTCTCAGAATATAAAATGCCTTACTAAAATTATTTATCGTGCCCTGTTGGGTTTGAAGTTCTAACGTCTAGTTTCCACTCAACTAAACGAGGAAATTACCCTCATAATTACTCTTAAGATCTTCACATCAGCTGGATAACCTCTATTCGGACACAACTAAGTCTTTCCTGATTTCTCCCGCATTATTCTTTATCTATGCCGTCAGCCCATTAAACCGCCTCTTTTCGTTTCCAGTGGATTTATCTCCCAGTAAACCTCATTTCCTTCGTTTCGAACGACATGGTATCATGGCCGTGTCATTCCTAACGTCTTTGTATTCCAGTTAACGATGCCCGTGTCATTATTCATGTCATTATATCCCTGTAAATGTCAACCTGAGAACGGATGCTGGGTTTAATTCAATGCATGAAAACTCACAACTAAGCTATGCAATCTTATTACCGACACAGGAAAGGTGGAAGCAATTCCAATTACAGCTGAATCGATTGGCTGCAACAGAATTGGTTCAAGTCGCAGTCACAAACTTGACTGTTGTTCTTATAGTTATTTCGTCTCTACGTGTGCTGAAGTTACGCAGTGAGGGATCAATTACTATTGCCAGACATATATAAGGGGGTCTATGAAATGCTGAAGTTGTGAGACCAGAGCAGTTTTTATTGACGTAGACCATTCATTGTTCGAATCTCAGTCTTAGGAATTAGACAGAGAGCGATTTTGAGCAAAATTTGAGCAGGGACGTTTACCCCATGACGTAATACCAAATTGTGTGGTTACTTTGTTGTTTACCTCATTAGTGTGTTTTGCCTCATTGAGGATTTTGAAGTTATCCCCTCTATACAAACGTTCCGTGCTTTTGCACCATTATACAAAAGATGCAGTACGATAACATCCAACGCTGTTTCAGTCTACTTGTACAGATATTGACTCCTGGAAACAGCATTATGCACTCTCCTCGAGTCTGGAAAATGATTTGCTACATTCCCACTCTTATGGCTCTTTTCATTACATCGGCTTCTGTTCTTCACTGAATCCGATTCAGCAGATCTTGTCACGTAGTCATTTCTTTGTATGTGTTCAGAATATCACAGTCCATAACACAGAAGTCAGACCATACTCAGGGAACCGTACTCTGCTCTAGATCATTTCATGAACACCAGGAAGAAATATCTATGATCTTCAAAATTTACTAACCTGTTTTTTCAGAAGCAAGATAAACAATTCCAGGTTTCTGCTTTTGTTGTCACACACACCAAGGTTGTAAATGCTGGAACCAGTTGAGTCTGTCCGCTCTCCCACGTCCATTTGCTCCCCAGGAGGTGTTAAGATGATGATCTGAATCGGATTCTTCTAAAAAGAAGAACCTTTTTATCCATTGATTTCTGGTTTATGGGCCCACTCGGCTCCCGCTGGGCTTCTGAGTTAGCGCTGATCACAGCAGTTTCCCGCAGTCTTCATCTTTTTTGTAGCAAGTACCTTCGAGGATGACATCAAAAGATATTCCCTGTTACTGTGTGATACTCTACCAATGGAGACAGCTCTATCAATGGAGGCTGCTCAGTCCGCTGGGATGGGATAATTTCTGCAGTGTGTCCTGCGGATCAGATACAGTGCACTTTATCATACAGATCATACAGAGTGTGAGCGCTCGAAAAGGCCAAGCGAGTTTTCCCCACAGGAGTTTATTGTAGGTGGAACAATACCAGCTGCACCACCCTAATCCAGGAAAGACCTGTCTCAGAAATCCATTTGGTAAGTTTAGTTTTCAGACTCTGGTCACCATGCTCCACGACGCCTGCAGCCTGTGGGCAATAAGCACAATGAAGTTGGTGGTGGATCCCAAAATGAGAGCATAATTCCTCATTAATATCTCCAATAAAATGGGGATGGGGGGCATTATCAGAAGGTAGACAAAATCAAATAACAAAGCAGGTAATAATTTGCTTGAGTAAAATATTTACAACAGTTTTAGCAGTAGCGTTGGAAGTGCGGTAAGCTTCAAACCATCAAGGAAAAGAAAATCAACAATGACCAAAACATAATTATAATGCTGACACCTTTGCAACTCAATGAAGTCTTTAAACATCTTTTGCAGTTAGCATTAGGTGGTCAGAGGTCGACTCACCCTTGTCAGAGAACATAGAACATAGAAAGTACAGCACAGAACAGGCCCTTTCACCCACGATGTTTAATCCTAATGTAAAATGTAGTAACAACCTATACAGCCCTCAATTCACTGCTATCCATGTGCAAGTCTAGAAGTCGCTTAAATGTCCCCAGTAACTCTGCTTCCACCACTACCACTGGTAACGCATTCCATGCATTCACAGCTCTCTGTGTAACAAAAAAACTACTTCTGACATCTCCTTTATACTTTCCTCCTAATATCTTCAAACTATGAGTTCTCATATCAGTCAATCTTGCCCTGGGGAAACTTCTCTAGCTATTGACTCTATCTATTCCTCCCATTATTTTGTGGACATCTATCAGGTCTCCTCTCTTCCTCCTTCTCTCCAGAGAGAAGTCCGAGCCTATTCAACCTTTTTTTCATAAGGCAAGCCCTCCAGTCCAAGCAGCATCCTTCCTTGCACCCTCTCCCAAGCCTCTGTATCTTTCTTATAGTAGGGCGACCAGAACTGGACACAATATTTCAAGCATTGCCTCACCAGTGACTTGTAGAGCTGCAGCAAAACCTCACGGCTCTTAAACTCTATCCCCCTGTTAATGAAAGCCAAAACACCATATGCATTCTTAACAACCTTATCCACTTGTATGTCAACTTTGAGGGATCTATGTACTTGCACATCCAAATCCCTCTGTTCCTCCACGCTGCCAAGAATCCTGTCTTTAATCCTATATTCAGCATTCGAGTTCCATCTTCCAACATGCATCACTTCGCATTTATCCAGGTTGAACTCAATTGGCCATTTCTCAGCCGAGCTCTGCATTCTGTCTATGTTGCGCTGCAGCCTGCAGTAGCCCTTTATACTATTTCCGACACCACCAAGCTTTGTGTCATCTGCAAATTTACTAACCCTCCCCTCAACCTTCTTCTCCAAGTCATTTATAAAAACTATAACGAGCAGAGACCCAAGTACAGAACCCTGGGAGACTCCACTCAACACTGTCGTCTAGGCAGAATACTTTTTATCTACAGCCACTCTCTGCCTTCTGTCAGCCAGCCAATTCTCTGTATATCTGTTTAAAGCCTGGAAACAGAGTATTGATGGAGGTTTGTCTGTTTATGTATGTTTAATGGTCGGTGATATGGGGTGGTGCAGGGTTGTGTGTGTTTTTCTATATTTATCTGCTTAATGACAGGAGACAGACTAGTGGTGGTCAATGGTCGTGTGTGTGTATTTCTGTGTATATCTGCTCAATGGAAGGATAAAAGGGCTGTGGTGGAGGGTTGTGTGTGTGTGTTTCTGCGTATATCTATTTAATTGCAGGAGATAGGGTGGTGGTGGAGGATTGTGTATGTATGTGCGTTTTGTGTATATCTGTTTAAGGGCAGTAGGCAGGGTGTTCGTGGAAGTTTGTGCGTGTATATTTCCGTGTATGACTGTTTGATGACAGGAATTAGTGTGGTCAAGGAGGTTTGAGTGAGTGTGTGTTTCTGTGCATACGTGCTTAATGGCACGAGACAGTTTGGGGTGTATATGTTATTGTGTATATCTGTCCAATGGCAGGAGGCAAGGTGTTCATGCAGTGTTGTGCAAGTGAGTGCTTCTGCGTATATCCTTTTAATGGCAGGAGCCAGGGTGGTGGTGGAGGATGTATGTCTGTGTTTCTGTGTCTAAGTGCTTATTGGTCGGAGACACGTTGGTGGTGGAGGTTTGTGTTTGTGTATTTTTCTGTGCATATCTGTTAAATGGCAGGAGACAGGGTGGTGGTGGCGGAGGGGTGTGTGTGTGTGTTTATGTGTATATCTGTTTAATGCCAGGAGACAGAGCGTTGATGGAGGGTTGTCTGTGTGTGTGTGTGATTATTTCTGCGTCTGTCTATTTAATGCTGGTGTTAGGGTGGTGGTGCAGGGATGTGTATGTTTTTCTGTAAGTATCTGCCTAATGATAGGAGACAGACTGGTGGTGGTGGAGGGTTGTGTGTGTCTGTTTCTGTGTATATCTGATTAATTGCAGGAAACAGTGTGGCGGTGGAGCGTTCTGTATATATGTGTGTTTCTCTGTATATCTGTTTAAGGGCAGGAGACAGGGTGATGGTAGAGGGATGTGTGCGTGTTTCTGTGTATATCTGTTTTAAGGGCTGGAGAGAGTGTGGTGGTGGAGCGTTGTGCGTGTGTGTTTCTGTGTATATCTGATAAACGGCAGGAAACGAGGTGGCGGTGGAGGGATGTGTATGTGTGTGTTTGTGTATATACCTACTTAAAGGCAGGAGACAGGTGGTGGTGGAGAGTATAGTGTCATTATTCCTGTATCTATGTGCTTACTGGCAGAAGACAGGGTGATATGGAGGGTTGTGTATGCATGTGCGTTTTTGCGTATATCCGTTTAAGGTCAGAAGGCAGGGTGTTCATACAACATAGAACATAGATCAATACAGCGCAGTACAGGCCCTTCGGCCCTCAATGTTGTGTCGACCTGTCATTCCAATCTGAAGCCTATCTAACCTACACTATTCCATGTACGTCCATATGCTTTTCCAATGACGACTTAAATTTACTTAAAGTTGGCGAATCTACTACCATTGCAGGCAAAACATTCCATACCCTTACTACTCTCTGATTAAAGAAACTACCTCTGACGTCTGTCCTATATCTGTCACCTCTTAATTTAAAGCTATGCCCCCTCGTGCTCGCCATCACCATATTGGAAAAAGGCTCTCCCTGTCCATCCTATCTAACCCTCTGATTATCTTATATATCTCTATTGAGTCACGACTCAAAATTCTTCTCTCCAACGAAAACAGCCTCAAGTCCCTCAAACTTTCCTGGGAAGACCTTCTCTCCATACCAGGCAAGATCCTAGTAAATTTCTTCTGCATCCTTTTCAAAGCTTTCACATACTTCTTATAATGTGGTGA
>NW_025207017.1:0-12380 GCF_004010195.1 Chiloscyllium plagiosum | reverse complement strand
ATATTCGCATACTCTGGGACAATCACAATGAAACAGTGATATTGGAAGAGGAGTTCGTAGAATATTTTTTCAGTGTTTCTTTGAATAACACATTGTGCAACTGGCTAGGGATGTAACTATGTCAGATCGACCGTTGTGGGATGAAACTTAGTGAATGAGTAATGTCACCTGGGGAGATCCTCCGGGAAATGTTGATAATGTGCAGTTTAAAGAAATGTAAAGTTTTAAAGTGAATCACAGAAAAGACAAGCTACAACTAGAAACAAAAATACCCAATTACATGAGTTTAAGAGGAGAACTGACCAAGGTAAACAGGATAAACCGACTGAAGTATGTGTCTGTAAATGAACAATGAAAAGCATTTGAAGGAACAGTGTAAAACACTCAACAAAAGAACATTCCATTGACACAGACAAAATCTCAGCAAGAAATCCCCACTAGTCCCTCACTCAGGACAGAATGAATCATATTAGATTATGAGGCTTAGACGATCGTCACAAATTACTTAAAATCCTGAAGTGAGAGAGTGTTTTAGGAGTAAGTGTTAAAGGGATTGCAAAGGGTCTGCCAGCAGGAGGAGGGCAGTGGGAAGGGGAATCATTGTCAGGTTTTAATGACACGATAGGAGCAGGGAGAGGTGAAGTGCAGGTGGTGAGAGTGTTACAGAGAGTGGTCAGGGCCTGAACGGTGTTACAAAGCCAGTAAGGATTGCTGCCGCTGGAGGTGTTTGCAAACGTAGAGAGGGGCAGATGTATTTTTATTTATTCATTCAAAGGATGTGGGTGTCACTGCCGGGACCAGAATTCTTTGTCCCACTGCTAATTTCCCAGAGGGCAGCTCAGAGTCAGCCATATTGCTGTGGGTCTTGAATCACGTGTTGGCCAGACCAGGTTAGAATGTCAGATGTCTTTCCCTGAAGGAGGTAAGTGAACCAGATCAGTTCTTTCTACTGATCAACAATGGTTTCATAGTGGTCTCACAAATGTCTTGTACAGATACACCATGATATCCCTGCTCATACTCTCACTGCTCTGCCCAATGAAGGTAACCATCCCAAACGCCTGCTTCACCAGCCTGTCTACCTGTGACACTACTTTCAAAGAACTGTGTACCTGCATCCATGGGTGTCTGCTTGACAAGAATACCCAGAGCCTGAACGCTAACTGTACAAGTCCCACCATGGCTTGTTTCACCAAAATGGAACACTTCACATCTATCTAATTAAACTCCATCTTCTATTCTTCAGCCCACTATCCCAGCAGTACTGTTCATTCTGTTGTATCATTGATAACCTTCTTCACTGACCACTTTATCATCAATTTCAGTGTCATCCAAAAGACGTACTTACCAGGAAACCAATATTCTCATCCAAACCATTTATCCAAATGACAAACAACAGTGGGCCCACTACACCACTGGTCACATGCCTCCAGTCAGAAAAACAACATGTCCCCCATCACCCTCTGTCTCCTACCATCAAACCAATTTTGTATCCAGTTGACTAGCTACTCCTGAATTCCGTATCCT
Organism: Chiloscyllium plagiosum; assembly: GCF_004010195.1. NCBI lineage: Eukaryota > Metazoa > Chordata > Chondrichthyes > Orectolobiformes > Hemiscylliidae > Chiloscyllium > Chiloscyllium plagiosum. Next base: position 10,853 of record NW_025207017.1, on the reverse strand, counting down.
TTAACATTGATCTGAGCTTATTACCCAGTTTACCACATGGAACATAGAACACAGAACAGTACAGCACAAGACCCTTCGGCCATGATGCCATGCAACCATTTATCCGACTTTAAGATCAAACCCTTCATTTTACTATCATCCATGTGCCTATTAAGAGTCCATTAAATGTCCCTAATGTATCTAATTTTACTGACACCGGTTGGCAGTGCATTCAAACCCCCCAACATTCTATATGTAACAAACCTACCTCTGAAATCTCCCCTTAACCATTCGTGAATCACCTTAAAATCATACCCTCTTGTAATAGCTATTTATATCATGGCAAAAAATGCCTGTCACTATTCATTCTATCTGTGTCTGTCATCATCTGGTTCACCTCTGCCAAGTCACCCCTCACCCTTCTTCAGTCCAATGAGAAAAGCCTTAGCTCCCTCAACCTTTATACATAAGACATGCTCTCCAGCACAGGCAGCATCCTGGTAAATCTCCTCTTTACCCTCTCTAAAGCTTCCACATCCTTCCTGTCATGAAGTGACCAGAACTGAACACAATCTTCCAAGTGGGCTCTAACCAGGGCTCTATAGAGCTGCAGCATAACCTCACGGCTTTAAAATTCAATCCCCCAGCTAATGAAATCCAACACAATATATTCCTTCTTAACAACATTATCAGCTTGGTGGCAACTTTGAGGGATCTATGAAATTGGTACCCAGATCTCTCTGTCCCTCCACACTGCAAAGGATCCTGCCTTTAAACTAGCATTCTGCATTCAAATTCAATCTTTCCAGATTGAACTACATCTGCCATTTCTCAGCCCAGCTCTGCATCCTGTCATTGTCCCGCTGCAACCTACAACAGCCCTGCACACTATCAACCATTTCACTATTGGCAAACCCACTCTTTCACACCCACATCCAAGTCATTTAAAAAAAATATCACAAAGAGCAGCGGTCCCGGAACCGATCCCTGCAGAACACCACTTGGCACTGAGCTCCAGGCTGAATACTTCCCATCTGTCATCAACCCTCTGTCTTCTGCGGTCCAATAATTCCGTATCCAGACAGGCAGTTTTCCATGTATCCCACGTCTCCGTACTTTCTGCATGAGCCATAAAGGTGTTTTGTCACATTCTTAAAGGATTCAATAAGATTTGTGAGGTATTCCCTGCCCCTTGCAAAGCCATGCTGACTATCTCTAATCAAAGTATGGTTTTACATGGAATCATAAACCCTGTCTCGGAGTCCGCTCCAATAATCTGCACACCACAGACATAAGACTGACAAGTCTGTAATTCCCAGAATTATCCCTATTCCCTTTCCTAAACAAGGGAACAACATTTGCCACCCTCCAACCATCTGGTACGACTCCGGTGGATAGTGTGAGTGCAAAGGTCATCGCCAAAGGCACAGCAATCTTTTCCTTCACTTTGTGTAGTAACTTTGGGCATAACCCGTATCTATTTTTATGTTTTACTAAATACTCAGCACATCCTTCTTCTTAACATCCACCTGTTCCCAAATATCATTCCTTTTCATGCTGTCCTCACAAATGACAAGGTCCCTTTCAGTAGTGAATACTGAGGCATAGTATTCATTAAGGACCTCCCCAACCTCCTCCAACTTCAACACAAGTTCCTTTCACTATCCTTACCGGTCCAAACCTCAATCTGGCCATGCTATTGTTCCTTACTTAAGTGGAGTATGCCTTACGGTTCTCCTTAATCCTACTCAACAATGCTTTCTCATGCCCCCTTCTAGGTGCCCTAAGTCCATTCCTCAGTTCCTTCCTGGTACCTTCAGAGAATCGCTACAGTGTGGAAGCAGGCCATTTGGCATAACACCGCCATATCAACACTTCAAACAGTACCCCACCCAGACTCATTCCCCTACCCTTTTACTCCCCATTTGCCCTGACTAATGCGCCAAACCTACACATCCGTGAACACTATGGGTAGTTGAGCATGTCTGAGTCACCGAACATGCACGTCCTTGGCCTGTGGGCGAAACCGGAAGACCTGGGGGAAACCCACGCAGACACGGAGAGAACGTGCAATCTCCACACAGACAGTCGCCTGGGGCTGGAATCGAAATGGAGTCCATGGTGCTATTAGGTAGCAGTGCTAACCACTGTGCCATCGTGCTGCTCCATGTTACCCTCTAGAAACCTGTCTGACCCATGCTTCCTCAACCTTAAATAAGCTTCCTTCTTCCTCTTGACTAGATGTTCTACATCCCTTCAAACCCTGTTAAATGCTTTGCTGAAGTCCATGTGGCCAACATTGACCATCTATCTCTTGGCCACCTCCTCAAAGAGTCAATCCAGTTTGTGAAACACGGTTTTCCACTCACAAAGCCATGCTTACTATCTCTAATCAGCCCTTGTCTTTCCAAATATATGTAGCTCCTTTCTCTCAGAATCTCCTCCAACAACGTACCCATCACTGGGCTCACTGGGCAGTAATTTCCTGGCTTTTCCCTTCAACCCTTAAGTGGTGGAACAGCATTATCCCCCCTCCAGTCTTCCGGTACCTCATTGTGTCTGTTGATAATATAAATATCTCTGTTCGGGACACTGCAATCTCTTCCCTAGCTTCCCACAATATTCTAGCATAGACCTAATGAGCTACTGAGAATGAATCTATCTTTATTTGTTTTAAGATTCCAGCACTTTCTCTTCTCTGTTGAGGATTCTTTCCAAGACATCACTATTTTTTCCCCCAAGTTCCTGAGCTTACACGTCTTTCTCCACAGTAAATACTGACAAGATTGTTTTGTCCAATATGTCACCTTCTCCTCTGGTTCCACACACAGGTGACCTTATTGATATTTAAGAGGCCCTATTCTCTACCAAGTTACTCTTTAGCCCTTATTGAAACTTGCATAAAGGCTTCTGAAAAATCAAATACACCATATCCTCCGTACCACTGCACCCCTCCTACACTCTTACAATGCTGCCATTTATACTCACACCAACAAATTAAATCCAACAGGCTCAAAAACACATTCTCCTTTATAAAATGTGTTTCTAGAGGGTCCAATTATTTTTTATTGACCTATCCTTTCTCACTCATTTCAGCACGCTCCTGACTTACAGTCAGGCTAACACGGTTTAATTTCAGACTGGAAGCAGGTTGTGGGACTTCTTGTTTATCAATCTGAAAAAGGTAGCTTACAGGATCAGCAGGCAATAGAGAAGGTAAATCAAATGCTGCCTTTTATGACAGAGGGAATGGAGTTAAAAACTAGGGAGATCTTTCTAAAATGACGCAAGGTACCAGTCAGACCACACTTTGAATATTATGAACAGGGTGAGTGCCCGAAGGAAAGATATTCTTGCATTGGAGGCAGGGCAGAGAGGGTTCACTCAACTGATCCTGGGAATGGAGGGATTTTCTAGTGAGTAGAGGTGGAGCAGATGGAGGTTGAACCCATTAAAGTTTAGAAAATGAGAAAAAAATGGAATGAAACATGCAAAATTCTGAGGGGCTCTGATCGGGCTGAAGCTGGGAAGTTAGAAAATAGAACAGCAGAGCACAGCAACGGGCCCTTCGCCCACCATGTTTGTGCTGTCCTTGATGCTATTCTAACTCATCCCATATGCCTGCACATGATCCATATCCCTCTATTTTCTGTCTGTTCATGTTTCTCTCTTAATGCCACTTCAAACATTGCTCACATTTTTGCTTCCACGACCTCCCTCGATAACTTCCAATCTCTATGCAAAAAATAAACTTGCCTCACATATCGCGTTTAAACTTTCTCTTTCTCAACTTAAACCTATGCGCTCTCGTATTTAATACTGACACATTGGAAAAGAGATTCTGACTATCCATATTATCTGTTCCTCTCCCAATATTTTTACCTGTACCTGATCATCTGTCACCCTCTGATAATCTCGCAAAACAATCCAACTTTGTTTAAATTTCCTCTTACACCTAATAACACTTAAAAAACCTAACACAGGCAAACGTGCTGATAAACCCCTTTTTCACCCTCTCCAAAGGCTCCACATCCTTCCTATTGTATTAAGATGAGAACTGAACACAATACTCCAAATGTGGCCAAACAAACGTTTTATACAATTACAACATCAGATGCAAACCACTATACCCAACGTTATGACCGATGAAGGCCAGTATTCCACTTGCTTTCTATCCCATCTGAAACACTTCTGTTGCCATTTTCAGGGGGTTACTGACTTGCACCAAGGTCCTTCTGTTTATCAATGTCCCTCAGTATCCTAACTTTCTTCTTGACTTTGACATGACCTCACATTTGTCCAGATTGCTCTGCACATTTTTCCAACTGATCCGTAACCTCCTGCAACCTTGGATCTCCTTGCTCCTTCACGCCAACTCCACCAATTTTCATGTCACCTGTAATAATTATATTTGTCACTTCCTTTCATTTCAATTGTGTGAGAATCTGTAACCAGAGGGCATAAAACCCCAGCAAGGGCTCACCCATTGAAGATGGAGATGAGGATGAATGTCTTCATTCAGAGGGTAGGGACTCTGTGGGAATTCATGACTGCAGGGGGCTGCTGAGGCTGGGTCATTAAGATTATTTACAGCAGAGATGGTGAGGTTTTAATGAATCAGGGAGACAAGGGTTTTGTGGCAAAGGCAGGAAAGTAGAATTAAAGATCATCAGGTCAGCCATGATCTAATTGAAGAGCACAGTATCCTCAATGGGCCAAATGACCTAATTCCTCTCCTACATCTCATGGCCCGAACTCAAACACAATCTGTCGTGCGTAACATTATGGGTCTCTGCTCTCACATTTGTCCAGATTAAACTCATTTTGCCATTTCTCTCCACATCTTTCCAACTGATAGTAACCTCCTTCAACCTTAGATCTGCTTGCTCATTCACCCCAACTCCACCAATATTCATGTCATCTGCAATAATAATATTTGTCACTTCTTTTCATTTCAATTGTGTGAGAATCTGTAACCAGGGGCAGAAAATCCTAGCAAGGGCTCACCCATTGAAGATGGAGAGGAGGAGGAATGTCTTCATTCAGAGGGTAGTGATTTTGTGGGAATTTCTGACTGCAGGGGGCTGCCGAGGCTGGGTCATTAAGAATGTTTACAGCAGAGATGGTGAGGTTTTAATGAATCATGGAAACAAGGGTTTTGTGGAGAAGGCGGGAAAGTAGAGTTAAAGATCATCAGGTCAGCCATGATCTGATTGAAGGGCAGAGCATCCTCAATGGGCCAAATGGTCTCATTCCACTCCTACATCTCATGGTCCAAACTCAAACTCAATATGTCCTGCATCACATTATGGGTCTCTGCTCACAAAACTCCTTTATAATTGGATTTTTAGATACTTATTATTACACAGCATTTGATTTACATTTGACAATTGTGTTGATGGCTCCTTGATGTGATGTTACAGAAAACCATCTCGTATCCAATCCAGGATTCCATCCATTCCAGCCCTGATACTCATTAGTTATCCAGTCGGGATGGAGACCACTGTCACATACAGTTACTGTCCTGCCCTTGCTACAAGTACATTCAGTGATCTGACTGTAACTATATTGACATTACCATCACTGTCTGGTGCCTATAAAAGAATTCCTGCTAATGGCTGCTGCTCCTTGTTTATTCTCAGCTCCATCCAAATAGACTACAAATTTTGATCTTCAGTTCCATGTGGCTATCTCATTGATGCATTAACCTCATCCTTTCTTCACAACTTGTTAATTTTCTGCCTAGATAAATTTATGGGACTAGATTGGGTTGGAATATCTGGTCAGCATGGATGGGTTGGACTGAAGGATCTGTTTCCATGCTATACATCTCATTGACTCTATGACTCTATCCCAACAACCTTTCAATATGCCCTTCCCAAAAACGGTCATTCTGCAGCTACATTTCCGGAATGACAGTTCCATCATATCTGTTCACTGTCTTACCATCTGCCTTATGGCAAATGCTGGGAGACAATCATCAGTAGTGGGGAGTTGAACGGATGGGTAGAGGTTACAGAGATAGAAAAGCTAACAGGGTCTCGAGGATGTTTGAGTTAAACAGAGTTACATCAAATCATGAATGTCAGTGGGACAAAGGGATTTGAGGATTGGAGGAATTTAGAGAGATAAAGGGAGCTGGATTAGATTCTGGAGATAGGGATAGGGATGGATGTAGGGAGAGGGGGATAGACTGAATGGCACAGCCAGGAGTGTGTTTCAGTAGGATAGTATTGTATATACTAACAGAGATATGGATGGTTGTAGTGACTGAAGACGCTTACAGATATAAGGCTTCTAGGTTCTGGAGACTACAGAGATAGGAAGGCAATGGAGAATGCCAGGTTACTGGGTTGGAAACAGTTACACAGATGGGGAGGGTTGAACAAACTGAAAGAGGTTCCTATGGTCAGGAGGGGTGTGGGGTCGGGAACGAGGGTGAAATTTAAAACAATTCAGCTCGAAGAATTGGAGAATGATAAGGAGATTACAAATCTTTCACAGCTAAGGAAGTATTGTAGGAGCTGGAGAAGATTACCTAGGGAGAGACCGATGGAAAGGTTAAAGATAAATATATTGATATGGAGGGTGGTTGGTAGGAGGAGCTTACAGGGATAGACAGGACTTCGGGATTTGCAGGGATGAAGGAAATTAGTATCTACTGGAGAAGGTTAGGGATGAGGGCGTTAGGGGTTAGAGAACCTGACAGTGACAGAGAGAATGGTGTGGACTAGAGGAGATTCCAAACAGAATTATCGGGACTGGAGGATATTGCAGAGATAACTAATACAACATGGGCCAGGACTGATGCCTGCGATCCCCTGTGTTGACGCATTGAGGACCTGTACAGCAGAGGTGAGAGCAGGACCCTCACAAGGTGATGGGAATGAAGCCTAGAATGTTGCTGTTCCTTGCCCAGTTCCGTATCTATGTCCTGTCTTCCGGGTCTGAATACAGAAGGCCACTAACTCCACCCTGTGCTGTTTACTGTGAGTGGTCTTACTCGCTACAGGATTTAGTGAAGGCTTCAGATCTCTCTCTCTCCATCTCCATCTCTCTCTGGCTGACCAAGCGTCTTCAATGAGGTGATGGATGAGACAGGAATTCGGAATATCCTGATTACCTGCATGAGGTCGAGAAATAGACAAAATAGGAAATTAGACTTTTGCAGTCAGGATAACTTGTACAGAGTGGCACAGAGTCCACCAGAGATCACGAAAATCCCAGTCTCCGCCCCTGGCCTGCTCTGCTGTGTCTTGCTGAAGTGGACAATTCTGTTGACTCAGGATATCAGATCATCTGTAAGAGGGAGAAACACTGACAGAGGCAGCAAATAGACCCACACAGCGAGGGGTACCACATGGAGTGATACTGAGTGATATCACCAGAGTACAGGAAGGTGTCATGATCACACAATGGTGTCAAAGACGTGGTTCTGATGCAGTGGGAACTGCTATCAGTTCTCAGGGAGAAGTCAGCCATTATATTCGGATGGGCTCCGCTGGTTCGGTGCTAGGGCCAATCTCCTTGTCGATCAAATGACCAGGATTATTCAGGTTGCTTTAAACTGACACATATGAGGAGGGACACGGCATAGGTGAAAGGAAATTCCCAAGTCCAAAGAGAAAGGTTGAAAATATTGAAACACCATGAGATGTGGCTAAAGACAAACAGAAAGAAACAGGAAGGGACTGCGTTTAACTGAAATTGTACATCAGCAAATGGGTTTGTGATGGAAATTGTGATTAAAAAAAGTAAATTGTTGTTTCTTAATTGGCGTGCATGAAGCATTTGCAATAAGTTACATGCACGTGTGACTGTGATTTCTGTCTAATCACAATCAGAGTGACATTTTCACAGGGTGAACAAAAATGGTGAGTCATTAATATTCGTGGTCAGACAACATTGTGGAAAGCCGGACAGAATGGGAAGCAGGATAGGGAATTCCCACAGTTAGAGATAACAATGGGATTACCAGCAAAATATGTGGCCTCAGATTATCAAGCAATAGGAAACCAAATTCTGGGTAATAAGGATCAGATCATAAAAGTGGAAGGACAGTGTTAAAGCCCCTTAACAGCATTACATTATTAGACACTGTATTAACAGGGAGTTGTTGGAATTTGTAACAATGGCACTGGGGTAATCGAGAGGGAATTCAGCCTTCCTATCTCTTCATCTCATTGGTGATGGGTCGCAGACGAGTCTGACTCTCTCCCACTCTAAGGGGGAGTCTAGGTGGCAGTACAGACCGATGTGACCTTCCATAGATTCTGTTACACTTGGGGTAACAGGTTGCCATGGGAAGGGGGTGGGTGGGGCGTTGGTGTGGCAGCGCGCTCCTTGTGCTATGTTCTCCTAGATTCCCCTTTTTTCCCCAACAGCAAGTCTCGAGGTACTCGATACTCTCCCAGTGCTCCTCCTCCACTTCGGACGGTCTGACCCAGTAATTCCCAGGAGTTACCAGATTTGATTAAGAGATGAAAAAAAACTATCAGTTCTGAAGAAGCCAAAGTTTAGAAATGTGGACGCATTTGTCAAAGAGATCACGAGGGAGTCTCCTAGCAGGAGGAGTGCAGTAGGAAGAGGAAACGTTGCCAGCGTTTAATCAGATGATCGGAACAGGGAGAATTGAAGGTACTGGAGGTGGTGAGAGTGTTACAGAAGGGGCAAAGGCCTGAACAGTTTTACAAAGCCAGAATTGCTGCAGCTAGAGCTGTTTGCAGAGGTGGGGATGGACATATGTATTTTTCATTGAGTCATTCATGGCCTGAGGATGTCACCAGTTGGATCGGCATACATTGCCCTCCTGCTAATTGCCCAGAGGAAACTCAGAGTCAGCCATATTGCTGTGGGTCTGGAGTTACATGTAAGCCAGATCAGGTAAGAATGTCAGATGTTCTTCTCTAAAGGACATATGTGAACAAGATGAGTTTTCCCAGATAATCAACAATGCTTATATGGTGACCTCATGAATGTCCAGTACAGATACAATCTGACATCCCAAATCCTACTATCAATGCTGTGACCAATGAAGCTAAATATCCCAAACGTCTGCTTCACCAGCCTGTCTACCTGTGACGCTACTTTCAAAGAACTGTGTACCTGCATCCCTGGGTCACTGATTGACAACACTACCCAGGGCCTGATCATTAATTGTACAAGTCCAGCTCTGGTCTGCTTTACCAGAATGCAACACTGTGCATTTCTCCACCTGCTATTCCTAATCTTACTGACCCAGCAGTACTGTTGATCCCATTGTACTCTTCAATAACTCTCTTCACTGTCCACTTTACCACTAATTTCAGTGTCACTCACACACTTGCTAACCATGACTCCTGTATTCTCATCCAACAGTGACCCAGCACAGAACCCCATGGCACACTGTTGGTCACAGGTCTGCAGTTCGAACAGCAACCCTCCATGAACACGCTGTGTCTCCTCCCGTCAATCTAATTTTGCATCCAGTTGGTGAGTGCTCCCTGGTTGTGCGTGATCTAAACTTATTAACCAGTCTGCCATGCAGAACATTGTCAAAGGCCTTGCTAAAGTTAATGTAGACATCATTTACTGCTCTGCTTTGATCTGTCACTTTTCTACCTCTACACTCAGGTTTGAGGCATGATTTCCCATACACAAAACCATGCTGACTATCGTTAATCTGTTCTTGCTTTTCCAAATGCATGATAAACCTTTCTTTCAGAATCTCCTCCAACTACTTACCCACCTCTACCATCAGTCTCACTGGTCTGTAGTTGCTGTCGATGACACAAACATCTCTGCGAGGGACCCGGTAGTTTCCTCACTAGCTTCTCACTAGGCACTGGGATACATCTGATCATGTCCCAAGGTTTTATTTAACGTTTTGCATTTTAGGCATCCAACACCTCCTGTTCTCCAATGTGAACTCTGTTCAAGACATCACTATGTATTTTCCCAAGGTCCCGAGCTTCCAACTCCTTCTCCAAAGTAAATCCTAACACAAAACACTTGTTCAGTATCTCACCCATCAGCACTGACTCCACATAAACAGCCTCATTGACCTTTCAGGGGCCCTATTCTCTCCTGAGTTAATTTTTAGCCCTTGCTAAAACTTGTCAAAATGCTTTTAAAATTTCAAATATCCCCCTAGCGCTACTAGCCTCCCCCAGATTTAACTATCCTGCCATTTATGGTCACACCAAAATATAGAATGCAACAAATTTAAAAATATTTCCCTTTTATAAAATCAAGCGTCTCCCATTGTTTCTAAGCGTCCAGTTATCATTTTTTGTCATATCCTTTATAACACATTCCAGCACGTCCCCGACTTACTGTCAGGCTAACACCGTTTGGTTTCAGGCTGACTGCACAAAGGGTTTTGGGAATCCTTGTGGATCATTCTGAAAAAGGTAGTTTACAGGGTCAGCAGGTAATAGAGAAGGTAACTCAAATGCTGGCATTTATTACAAAGGGAATGGAGTCTAAATATAGGGAGGTCTAGTTAAAACGATGCAAGGTACAAGTTAGACCACACCTAGATTATAATGAACAGTATGAGTGCCCTAAGGAAAGATATTCTTGTATTGGAGACAGGCCAGGGAAGGCTCACTCACTCGGCTGATTCTGGAGATGTTGGTATTTTCCAATGAGAAGAAGTGGAGTAGATTGACCTTGAACCTAATGGGGTTTTGAAGAATGGGAGAGAAATTGAAAGAAACATCGAGGATTTTGAGGGCTTTGACAGGGTAGATGGTGTGAAGATAGAAAATCGAACAGTACAGCAGGGTAATCGGCCCTTCGGCCCACCATGGCTGTGTTGACCATGATGTTATTCTAAATTAATCTGCCTGCACATGGGTGATATCCCTCTATTTTCTGCCTGTTCATGTTTC
>NW_025207016.1:5967-12379 GCF_004010195.1 Chiloscyllium plagiosum | reverse complement strand
ATATCAGAGATACCTCAAGTTTACAGTGTCACAATGCAGAGATATCAGAGATCCCTCAGGTTAACAGTGCTACAGTGCAGAGATATCAGAGATCCCTCAGGTTTACAGTGTCACAGTGCAGAGATATCAGCGATCCCTCAGGTTTACAGTGTCACAGTGCAGAGATATCAGAGATCCCTCAGGTTTCCGGTTTCACAATGTACAGATATCGGAGATACCTCAGGTTTACAGTGTCACAGTGCAGATATATCAGAGATACCTCAGGTTTCCGGTTTCACAATGTACAGATATCGGAGATACCTCAGGTTTACAGTGTCACAGTGCAGATATATCAGAGATCCCTCAGGTTTACAGTGTCACAGTGCAGAGATATCAGAGACACCTCAGGTTTACGGTGTCACAGTGCAGAGATATCAGAGATACCTCAGGTTTACAGTGTCACAGTGCAGAGACATCAGAGAACCCTCAGGTTTACAGTGTCACAGTGCAGAGATATCAGAGATACCTCAGGTTTACAGTGTCACAGTGCAGAGATATCAGTGATCCCTCTGCTTTACGGTGTCACAGTGCAGAGATATCAGAGATCCCTCAGGTTTACGGTTTCACAATGTAGAGATATCGGAGATACCTCAGGTTTATGGTTTCACAATGTAGAGATAACAGAGATACTCAGGTTTACAGTGTCACAGTGCAGAGATATCAGTGATCCCTCAGGTTTACGGTTTCACAATGTAGAGATATCGGAGATACCTCAGGTTTATGGTTTCACAATGTAGAGATAACAGAGATACCTCAGGTTTACAATGTCATAGTGCAGAGATGACAGAGATCCCTCAGGTTTACAGTGTCACGGTGCAGAGATATCAGAGACACCTCAGGTTTACAGTGTCACAGTGCAGAGATGACAGAGATCCCTCAGGTTTACAGTGTCACAGAGCAGAGATGACAGAGATCCCTCAGGTTTACAGTGTCACAGTGCAGAGATATCAGACACCTCAGGTTTACAGTGTCACAGTGCAGAGATGACAGAGATCCCTCAGGTTTACAGTGTCACAGAGCAGAGATGACAGCGATCCCTCAGGTTTACAGTGTCACAGTGCAGAGATATCAGAGATACCTCAGGTTTACAGTGTCACAGTGCAGAGATATCAGAGACCCTCGGGTTTACAGTGTCACAGTGCAGAGAAACCTCAGATTTCCAGTGTGCTAAACATTGACCCCAAAGGATTTACAGCATGTACAGTGCTGGTGGATGTCAGCTCAGTTGACCCCGTGGATGGTGTGCGCTGCAGGGTGACACAGACAGCATGTGTTCAATTCCCACACTTAGCATGAAGGAATGTCTAGCTCAACTTCTCCCCTCACCTGAGGCACAGTGACCCTCAGGTTGAACCACCACCAGTCATCTCTTTGACGAGAGATCGGCCGAGTGGCCACTTCCCCTTACACCGTGGTACCACAAGTTACTGGACAGTTTATAGTGCAGGGATCACCAGAGCCCAGAGGGATTGCTGGGGGCTTTTGGGACCGAGGCATTGAGGGTATTCAAGACTGAGACAGAGAGAATTTTAACCAGCAAGTGGAATGGTGGGCCAGGACATTGAGAGTATTCAAGGCTGAGACAGAGAGAGATTTAACCAGGAAGGGGAATGGAGGGCCGGGACATTGAGGGTATACAAGGCTGAGACAGAGATTTAACCAGGAAGGGGATGGAGGGCTGGGACATTGAGGGTATTCAAGGCTGAGACAGAGAGAGGGATTTTTAATCAGGAAGGGGGATCGAGGTGAAAAGGCAGGGGAATGGGAGTTGAATGGATCAGATCGGTTATGGTCGCATTGAACGGAGGGAACAGACTTGGTGGGACCCATGGCCTTGGTACTCCAACGTCTATATCTGCACTGTCTCAATGCTTACGTACTAACCAGACTACCTTCTCTCTCTCTCTCTCTCTCAACAGTTGGTTCCCACACCACGGAACACCACCTTCCGACAGCCCTCCATGTAAGCATCTGCTGATATGATGTTTTTATCGGGGGATGGGAGATGACATTTTGCCCATATAGCGGAGCGCAGGAATGGTATTCCATCCCCCCCCCACCCCCAACACACCCTAGATTTCCCATGTGTAGCCCCGTGTAAACCCGGAGATGCAGTAACCGCTGTGTCTCCCCCTCATGTTTCAAACACATCAGGGGTTGGGGGTGTCCCAGTTCCCACCTCCTCCTGGCCCATGCAGAGCGAGCTGATGTGGGGCGGGGAGCGGTGGGGGGGGAGGGGGGCAGTGGAGCGTGGGGCTTACATTTGGCCACAATGTTCCCCTGGAGCAGAAGGTGTCGACCCAGTATCATGATCCTTCTCACTGTCCCACTGGGTGCCGCGGTTGCTCAGTGGTTAGCACTGCTGCCTCATGGTGCCAGGGTCACGGGTTCGATTCCAGATTCAGGCGACTGCGTGGACATTGCACGACTTTCCTGTGTCTGCGTGGGTTTCCTCCCACAGTCCAGGAATATGCAGGTTAGGGTGGATTGGCCGTGCTAAGTTACCCATAGTGCTCAGGGATGTGCAGGTTAGGGTGGATTGGCCGTGCTAAGTTACCCATAGTGCTCAGGATTAGATTAGATTACATTACATTACATTACAGTGTAGAAACAGGCCCTTCGGCCCAACAAGTCCACACCGACCCGCCGAAGCGAAACCCACCCATACCCCTACATTTACCCCTTACCTAACACTATGGGCAATTTAACATGACCAATTCACCTGACCCTGCACATCTTTTGGACTGTGGGAGGAAACCGGAGCACCCGGAGGAAACCCACGCAGACACGGGGAGAACGTGCAAACTCCACACAGTCAGTCACCTGAGGCGGGAATTGAACCCGGGTCTCAGGCGCTGTGAGGCAGCAGCAGTGCTAACCACCGTGCCACCGTGCCGCCCACGGTGCTCATACCATACCTGGCACGCAGGTTAGGATGTGCAGGTTAGGGTGGATTGGCCGTGCTAAGTTACCCATAGTGCCCAGGGATGTACAGGTTAGGGTGGATTGGCCACTCTAAATTACCCATAGTGCCCAGGGATGTGCAGGTTAGGGTGGATTGGCCGTGCTAAATTACCCATAGTGCCAAGCGACGTGCAGGTTAGGGTGGATTGGCTGTGCTAAATTACCCATAGTGTACAGGGATGTGCAGGTTAGGGTGGATTGGCCGTGCTAAATTACGCATTGTGCCCAGGGATGTGCAGGTTAGGGTGGATTGGCCGTGCTAAATTACCCATAGTGTCCAGAGATGTACAGGTAGGTGGGATTGGCCATGCTAAATTACCCATAGTGCCAAGCGACGTTCAGTTTAAGGTGGATTGGATTTCTAAATTATCCATAGTGCCCAGGGATGTGCAGTTTCGGGTGGATTGGTCGTGCTAAATTATCCATCGTGTCCAGAGATGTACAGGTAGGTGGGATTGGCCGTGCTAAGTTACCCATAGTGCCCAGGGATGTACAGGTTAGGGTTGATTGGCCGTGCTAAATTACCCATAATGCCCTGGGATGTACAGGTTAGGGTGGATTGGCCATGCTAAATTACCCATAGTGCCCAGGGATGTTCTTCTATTACAGCCCACCCTCTCGGAACGCCATGGTGTAGGAGCGAGCGGGGGAGAGGCTCAGGGCGATGGCGGAGGTGATCCAGGCGTTGCGACCACGAGGGAGAGCGCCGTCCAGCATCGGCTGGGTGCGACCAGCGGGAGGCGGCAGTGGGACCGGAGAGGCAGATATATCCCTTTTGTCCCGGTCAGTGATGTGCTCAGAACCGAATAAAGGAGCTTGGTTAAAGACAACCCTGGCTCTGTGTTCATGGTCTGGCTATGGGGAAATGGCGGGGATTGGTGGTCTCTCCCCACCCTCCCATCCTGGGATTCTGACGGTGGATGGGGAATGGGGGTCAAGAGAAGCCCTCCAGCGTTGACGATACATTTCAGTCGGAGCCCGGGGCCACGGGTCTGACTGCGGTTGGCGCGGGACAGTCAGAGAGGGTGACGGTGCCAAGGGTCTGGCCTCGCTACGGTATGAGCATGTGTTACAGAATGGCTGCATCACCACAGGATCCACACCAGCTCTCTCTGCACTCAGCCAGGACCCTCTCCCTCACCCTGTCACTCTCACCCTGCATTTTCCCTCCTCTCTTCCTTCAGATAATTCCAGAGAGAAACCACGATTATCCGCCGTTCTGATTTCCGAATTTCGGATCACCCAAGCAAAATACCGCCCCCCACGCGGTTTGGATAATCGAGGTGCCTCTGTGTCCAAATTCCCCATTTGAAAGCTGTGCGCCGGATCCGCTCAGGGTGTGCCGGATCCTGAACCAGTCTCCCACGGGAGTCTGGGCACTAAATGCAGTTGAGTAGATGAGGGGGGTGGGGGGAGCTGCTTTCATGAACTGCTGGGAGTGTTTGATGGGGGACAGCGTAGAGGGCTGGAAATGTGTTGCTGGAAAAGCGCAGCAGGTCAGGCAGCATCTAGGGAACAGGAGAATCGACGTTTCGGGCATTAGCCCTTCTTCAGGAAGTAGAGGGCACTTTACTCTGTATCTAACCCTGTGCTGTCCCTGTTCCTGGGAGTGTTTGATGGGTGGGGGGACAGTGTAGAGGGAGCTTTACTCTGTATCTAACCCCGTCCCTTGGGAGTGTTTGATGGGGGGGACAGTGTAGAGGAAGCTTTACTCTGCCCCTGATCCCTGTAAACCACAACACCTCCGTGGTTTACTCTAAGTTGGGCCACTTGTCCGACCCCGATTGTAATTGGTGAATTGGTGTCCCTCCAGTGGGTCGTGTGTTCAGTTGTCTGGTTCCTCAGCTGAGAACCTTCCCCCGCCCCGCTCAAACCACCTCCTCCAACCAGCATTCCCCTCCTTGCCCCGGTGCCTTTTCCTCATGT
Organism: Chiloscyllium plagiosum; assembly: GCF_004010195.1. Lineage (NCBI taxonomy): Eukaryota > Metazoa > Chordata > Chondrichthyes > Orectolobiformes > Hemiscylliidae > Chiloscyllium > Chiloscyllium plagiosum. Next base: position 7,450 of record NW_025207016.1, on the reverse strand, counting down.
CAGATTGGTGGGGGAGGGGGGGGGGGGTCTTTTCATCTGAAATTCTCCATGAGGAAACGTTTGGGCACTCGTGAATTCCAGGTTAGCAGGTTCAGTTCCCCTCCTTCCCCCTTCTGCCATCAGTTTCTACACCAACCAAGTGCCGGGGAAGGGCAGGTTCAGTCATAGAGATGTACGGCACGGAAACAGACCCTGTGGCCCAACTCGTCCATGCTGACCCAGATATCCTACATTAATCTAGCGCCGTTTGCCAACACCTGGCCCATATCCCTCCAAACCCTTCCCATTCATGTCCCCATCTAGATGCCTTTTAAATGCTGTCATTGTACTAGCCTCCACCACTTCCTCTGGCAGCTCATTCCACACACATACCACCCTCTGCGTGAAAAAGTCACCCCTTAGACCCCTTTTAAATCCCTCTCCTCTCACCTTAAACCTCTGCTCCTCTAGTTCTGCACTCTCCCACCCCAGGGGAAAAGACCTTGTCTCTTTACCCTATCCATGCCCCCTCATGGTTTTATAAACCTCGATAAGGTCACCCCTCAGCCTCCGACGCTCCGGGGAAACCAGCCCCAGCCTGTTCAGCGATTTGTCCTTCAGTCCGCTAGAAGAGAGGCTGGTGAGAGAGAGATAGAGAGAGAGTGAGAGTGAGAGAGTGAGTGAGTGATAGAGAGAGATAGAGTGAGAGAGAGAGAGATAGAGTGTGTGAGAGATAGAGTGTGTGAGAGAGAGAGAGAGAGTGAGTGAGTGACTGAGAGTGTGTGAGAGAGTGAGTGAGAGACAGACATGGAGAGAGTGACTGAGAGTCAGAAAGAGCATGAGTGAGAGAGAGAGTGTGTGAGAGAGCGTGAGAGATAGTGTGAGTGAAAGAGAGTGTGAGTGAGTGAGAGAGAGAGTGAAAAGAGGCAGAGTCGAGGCGGATTGTTTGATAAAAGATTTTTTTCCTTTTCTTTGCCTTTCATGTTGCGGAAATCCCGTCCTTTGGCCGTGGGCCCAGAGAATGACTCGGGTTAATCCGACGCTGACTGGCTCACACTCACATTGGGTCGATTGTGTCCAGGACTTTTAACTTTAATGGGAAAGGGGGACGAGGAAGGGGGCCAGGGGGCTGGTGGTGGGGGGGTGGAGGAGGGGCTGGTGGTGGAGGTGGTGCTGGGAGTAGTCTGCCCATCTCGCTGGAGGGAGTGACTGCGAGGGGAGGGGGGTGTGCGTGGATGGAGGGAGGAGGGGGTAGAGATTGCCCCCATCTCGAGGGAGGAGAGGAAGGTCTAACTCCGCTCTGGGATGATTTAGGATCAGAGGTAGGCGTTGCCTTAGAGTGAGGGGGTCGCCCATTGAAGACAGAGACGGGGAGGAATTTCTTCTCTCTCCGAGGGGAGGGGGGATGTGAATCTGTGGAATACTTTACCGCAGGGAGCTGTCAGGGCTGGGACATTGAGGGTATACAAGGCTGATACAGAGAGAGATTTAACCAGGAAGGGGA
>NW_025207016.1:0-5900 GCF_004010195.1 Chiloscyllium plagiosum | reverse complement strand
GGGGGGGGGGGGGGGGGACGATCAGATCGGCCACGATCCCGTTGAACGCCGGGACAGTCTCAGCAGGCTGAATGGCCGAGATCTGCTGCCGTGTCTTGTAGGCAGAGGACAGGAGATGGGAAGCGGGAGCGAGGACGGGGAGTTGAGAGGAAGGTTTCCTGACCACCGTGCGTGAACGGGGTAGGGATGGCCCTGTCGATAGGCCAACTCAGCCCCGTACCCTAAAACCTCCCAACCAGCCGTTGGAAATTGCAGACCCAGCGTCGGCCCGGGGAAGGTTGTGTGCCCGGGGGGCGGGGGGAAGAGGAGGGCATGGGTAGGGAAATTCACCGCCAGCAATGGTCATTGAGGTGGGTGACCTCAACACCTACCCCCACCCCCATCAGAAGTTACCTAAAGCCCTTGGCCCAGCAGCTCCCTCAGTGCAGGGGGCCCCAGTTCCCCCCCCAACTTTGAAGCCTCCAAAGGGGCGGGAAGAAGCTGGATGGGCCGCGATGGCCGCCATTGCGCCCCCCAGGTACCTCAACCAGACCAGATCCAACCACCACCCCCCCATCCTCCCCCTCAATGATCACTGGAGGGGGTGGGGAGGGTCAGGGAGGATTTTTTTTTTTAAGGGTCTCTCTGACAACCCGGTCCCCCTTCCCTTGAGTCACTGCGTTCCTCCTCCAGTCCAGAACTAGAGGGGCGTAGGTTTAGGGTAAGAGGGGAAAGATATAAAAGGGACCTAAGGGGTAAGCTTTTCACTCAGAGGGTGGTACGTGTGTGGAATGGGCTGCCAGAGGAGGTGGTGGAGGCTGGTACAATTGCAACATTTAGGAGGCATTAGGATGGGTATATGAGTAGGAAGGGTTTGGAGGGATATGGGCTGGGTACTGGCAGGTGGGACTAGATTGGGTTGGGATATCTGGGTCAGCATGGACGAGTTGGGCCGAAGGGTCTGTTTCCGTGCTGTACACCTCTATGACCTCCTCCACTGCACCCCCGGCCCAGACAATCACAAAGGCCGACCATTCCATTGGTATAGTCCCATCGAGCAGGCCCGCTGTCCAGGAAAGGCCTCCAGCATTCTCCGAGATCCATCCCTTGGCAACACTCTCCTACAAGGCTCTCCCATTGTGTACGGGCCGGGGGGGGGGGGGCCTGAACGCCGCACTGGCCCGGTGTCGAGACAGCTTTCTACCCCGTACCCACCGTTGGAATACCGAACCCTCGTACAAAGGCCACACACACACCGCACCAGGGTATTGTCCGACCGGTTTATTCGGGAGCACCCCGGCTTTCGGGGCGCTGAGCGATTTTTGAACGTCGTGGGGCCCGGCACCCCCACACCAACCCTCAGCGTTCGACCGGGCCTGCGACTTTGCTGCCGTTTTTGCCTACGCTTGACGTGTCTATGCTACTCCACTCTGCGGTCCGCCTGCGTCGCTCGCTGGATGAGACCTTCAACCGGCCGTCGCCACCCGCCACGGCCAACTCAATTTGAGTCGCCTCCTCCCTCCCCCTCGTCGCCCCTCCCCGACAGCAGCGTCCTCCTCCTCCGCCTCCTCCTCCTTCTCTTCTGGCGGAGCCACTCGGCGCTGCTGGCCCCGCACAGGCCCTCCCCCGCCGGGTCCTCCCGCTGTGCGGCCTGGGGCGCGCCGCCCCCTCCGCCGCCCGCTCCCAGCCCGCGGTGCACCCACTTGAGCTGGCCATTCTTCAGCGCGTAGCGGGTGTCGCCAAACCACTGGATGACGTCGGCCCGGGCCAGGCCGGTGCGCTCCACCAGGAGGCTGTAGTCGGCGCCGCTGGGCCACCGAGAGCGCAGGAAGAAGGCCTTCAGCACCGACAGCTGCTCCTTGGTCTTCCTGGGACGGCCTGAGGGCGCCGGGGAGGCCTGGCCGGGCTGGGGTTCGGTGTGGGGAGAGGGCCCAGCCTCCCCCGGCGGGCCCCTCGGCTGGTGGTGGCTGTCGCTGAACCAGCGCTCGATCTCCGAGCGGGCTGGGGCGGTTCGGGCCTGAGGCCTCTGCACCTCCTCCTCGCACCATTGCCGGGCAATGCCGGCCCTCAGGGCCTGGGCCTGGGCCTTGCGGCAGCGCCGCTCGCCGGGGGAGGCGCAGGCCTCCTTGGGGTGAAGGAGGTGGAGGGCCAGCACCCCGCCCCCTCCTCCTCCTCCTCCATCGTAGGCCGGCGCCAAGACCAGGTGACCATCAGTGAGCGTGGGCGGCACGGGCAGCCGCAGGGTGCTGGATAGCCTGTGGCGGGCCTCCCGGACCTCCTCGGGGGTCCAGCTGATGCCATGGCGCAGCCGCTGCACTGCAAACCAGACGCGGACCCGCTCGGCGGACAGCCCCGCCGATAGGCCGCAGCGGGCCAGCTCCTCCGGACTCGGGTACGGGAAGCGGCTGAAGGCCTCAGCCAGTGGGCCCTCGGCTCCCGGCTCCAGCTCGGCAGAGGGGGTGGGGGAGGGGGAGCAAGCCGGGCTGGGACCCCCGCCCGGGCCCCCGCCGGCTGCGCCCTCTCTCCCCCCTGCCTCATCCTCTCCGGTCAGGTCGATGTGCACAATGTCCGGCTTCACCCGCCCGTCCAGCCGACCCTCCCCTTGGACCGGACTGGGGACATGCCCACCGCCTCGGGCCTGGCTGAGGAGGGAGAGGGCTGGCAGGCCCCTGCCTGAAACAGGCCCTCCTGATGGGCGCTGGCTAGGGGAGGTCCCTTCTGATAGGCCTGGGCTTGGTACTGAGCCTCCTGACGGGCCCTGGTTGGGTATGGAGCCTCCAGACAGGTCCTGGTTGGGTATGGAGCCTCCAGACAGGCCCTGGTTGGGTATGGAGCCTCCAGACGGGCCTTGGTTGGGTATGGAGCCTCCATATAGTCCTTGGCTTGGTACCGGGCCTCCAGACAGGCCCTGGCTTGGTACCGGGCCTCCAGACACGCCCTGGCTTGGTACTGGGCCTCCAGACACGCCCTGGCTTGGTACGGAGTCTTCAGACAGGTCCTGGCTTAGTACTGGGCCTCCAGGCAGGCCCAGGCTTGCTACGTGGCCTCCGGACATGCCCTGGCTCAATATCAGGCCTCTGAGTAGCCCTCGGTTTGGCACTGGGCCTCCACACGAGGTCTGGCCGGGCACAACGCTTCCAAAAGGGCCCAGGCCGGGGACAAGACCTCCGAAGGGGCCCAGGCCGGGGATGGGTCCTCCCGTCAGGCCCAGTAACCCGTAGAGCTCCTGCAGCACCACGGCCGGGTGGGCGGAGTGCAGATGGACATTGAAGGGTTGCAGCTGGTCGGTGTGGTAGCCACAGATCTGGCAGTGGTAACCCTCAGGTCCGTCCTCGTCATCTTCGTCGTCCTCGACCCCCTCGCCGACCCCGCCCTCCTCCTCCAACTCCTCCTCCGTCATCCAAGGACAGCGGCCTGGGCCCAGAGCCCGCTCCCGGTCCCGGATCCGATCATACACCACCTCGGGGGCGCTGGCGGCCATGTTGGCCCAGGCCGCCTCCTTGCCTTCAGCCGGTTCGCGCTGGCCCGGGCCTGTCCTCCGCTCGGCCGAGCAAGGGGCGCCGTACCTGTGTTGGACTGACATGCCTGAGCTCTAGAAGGCTGGGCGAGACAGACTATCACTGAACAGAGCGTCATTCCTGTAGGTCAAAGCAGAGAGAGAGAAAAAGGACAGTGAGAACCCTCTTCGCCCACCGCGACAACTCCATTGCCTCCCACCAACTTCACGGTCCTCCCTTCTCCCCAGCACCTCACCGTCACGGCCGACTGCAGCTCCATCCCCATCCCAATTTTAACCGTTCCTTCAACAGCCGGGATCATAGAATAGAATCATAGGATCCCTACAGTGTGGAAACAGGCCCTTCAGCCTAAAAATCCAGATCTACCCTCCGAGGAGTAACCCTCCCAGACCCATTCTCCTACTCTATTAATGTACATTTACCCCTGACTAATGCAACTAACCTGCACATCCCTGGGCACTATGGGTAATTTAGCACGGCCAATCCACTCTAATCTGCACATCCCTGGGCACTATGGGTAATTTAGTATGGTCAATCCACACTAACCTGCTCATCCCTGGGCACTATGGGTAATTAAACATGGCCAACCCACCCTACCCTACACATGCCTGGGCACTATGGGTAAGTTAGCACTGCCAATCAACCCTAACCTGCACATCCCTGGGCACTATGGGTAGTTTAGCATTGACAATCTACCCTAACGTGCACATCCCTTGACACTATGGGTAATTTAGCGTAGCCAATCCACCCTAATTTACACATCCCTGGCCAATATGGGTAATTTATCATTGCCAATACACCCTAACGTGCCCATCCCTTGGCAGTATGGGTAATTTAGCATGGCCAATCCACCCCAACCTGCACATCTCTGAACACAATGGTTAATTTAGAGTGGCCAATTCAACTCTAATGTACACATCCCTGGCACTATGGGTAATTTAGCACATCCAATCCACCCTAACCTACACATCCCCGTGCACTATGGGTAGTTTAGCACAGCCAATTCTCCCTAACCTGCACATCCCTGGGCACTATGGGTAATTTAGCTCATTCAATCCACCCTAACCTACACATCTCTGGGCACTATGGGTAATTTAGCATGGGCTATCCACCCTAACCTGCACATCCCTGGGAACTACGGGTAATTTAGCATGGCCAATCCACCCCAACCTATACATCCCTGGGCTCTATGGGAAATTTAGCATGGACAATCCAGCCTAACCTGTACATACCTGGGCACTATGAATAATTTACCGTGGCCAACCCACCCTAACCTGCACATTCTTGAACAGTGTGGATAATTTAGCACAGCCAATCCACCCTAACCTACACATCCCTGATCACTATGGATAATTTAGCATGGTCAATCCACACTAACCTGCTCATCCTGGGCACTATGGGTAATTAAACATGGCCAACCCACCCTACCCTACACATCTCTGGGCACTATGGGTAATTTAGCATGGACAATCCACCCGAAATTGAACATCCCTGGGCACTATGGCTAATTAAACACAGCCAATCCACCCTAACCTGTACATCCCTGGGCACTGTGGGTGATTTAGCATAGCCAATCGACCCTAACGTGCTCATCCCTTTACACTATGGGTAATTTATCACTGCCAATCCACCCTAACCTACACATTCCTGGTCAATATGGGTAATTTATCACTGCTAATCCACCCTATACTACACATCCCTAGGCACTATGGGTAATTTAGCACGGCCAATCAACCCGTACCTGCACATCCCTGAACTATGGATAATTCAGCATGGCCGATCCACTCTAACCTGCACATCCCTGGGCACTATGGGTAATTTAGCACGGCCGATCCACTCTAACCTGCACATCCCTGGGCACTATGGGTAACTTAGCATGGACAATCCACCCCAACCTACACATCTCAGGAGACTATGAGTAATTAATCGTGGCCAATCCACCCTAACCTGCACATCCCTGGGCACTATGGGTAACTTAGCACGGCCAATCCACCCCAACCTACACATCTCTGGAGACTATGAGTAATTTATCATGGCCAATCCACCCTAACCTATACATCCCTGGGCACTATGGGTAATTTAGCATGGCCAATCCAGCCTAACCTGGACATCCCCGGGCACGATGGGTAATTTAGCATGGTCAAACCACACTAACCTGCTCATCCCTGGGCACCATGGGTAATTAAACATTGCCAACCCACCGTACCCTATACATGCCTGGGCACTATGGGTAGGTTATTACTGCCAATCAACCCTAACCTGCACATCCCTGGGCACTATGGGTAATTTAGCATGGACAATCCACCCGAAACTGAACATCGCTGGGCACTATGGCTAATTAAACATGGGCAATCCACCCTAACCTGTACTTCCCTGGGCACTGTGGGTGATTTAGCATAGCCA
>NW_025207015.1:10793-12378 GCF_004010195.1 Chiloscyllium plagiosum | reverse complement strand
AGTGCATCAGGTGTGGTCTCAGCAATGCCCTGTAGAGATGCAGTAAAACATTCCTGCGATTAATCCTGATACCTTTTGACAAAACAGCATCATTCCACTTACCTTCCAAATCACTTGCTGCATCTGCTGACTGACGTCATACGATTCATGTAGCAAGAACATGGAAACCTCCTGTAACACAGAGTTCGGCAATCTCTCTCCATTTAAATTGTTTACCATTGTTTCATCCTTCATGCCAAAATAGACAACTTACCTTATGTTATTTCTGCTGAAGGTTTGCTCACTAACCTTCCCTGCCTGTATCACATTGCAGACTCACTACCTCCATTTATCGACACATTGAATGACCATATTGGTGTACGAGCTAATTGAACTCCAAGCCACTCGCTCCCCTTCCTCCAGATCTCTGTTACAGATTATTGATCACTGATGACCCCACAGGGATCTCTGAGGCACTCCATCAGTTACAGCCTGAAAATAACCATTTACCTCCACTCTCTATTTCCAGTGAGTGACAGCTTCCCTGCGGCTCAGGTGGGTTGAATGGCCATCTCCTGGACTGTATAGTGTACTGCACGAGCTGAATTATTTCATTCTTTCTTCCTGTGTAATTCCTTAGAGGGGCGGATGGGTCTCCTCCTGTGTCATTGTAACGATCCTGTCTTACTGAATGGTGTGTTCCCCAACCCTGTTGGATTGAGGGAACAACACATGGGATGTGCAGAAGTTGCCCATACGGCTGCACCATTCAGAATGTTCATGGCTGCTCCGAGTGTGTCGGCCCATCCATTTCCTGTCTGTTCCCAATAAACACTGACACTTCTGCCCAGTAAAGATGAGTCGTGCTCAGTCTTGAATATCTTCAATAACTGAGGCTTCACTGCTCCTTGAGGATGAGGACACCACAGGTAGCACAACACTAAAATGAAAGGGACATCCTTATTTCATTGTGGGGCTGTTGTTCTAAAACTGTGTTAACTGAACAGCAAATCACTACCTCTTTTCAGACATAAGAACAGAATAATTTGGAATAATTAGGAACATAATCCATTCCAGACTCCAAACCTATCCCACATTCCCACTGTCCCTTTCCAATCAAATATGTATCGTACCCAGCCTCTGCTGCTGTCTCAGGAAGAGAATGCCTGATAGCAGAAGACCGCAGGAGCATTATGGAAATGAGCAGATTGAGGCCATTCAGCCCATCGAGTCGGAAATTCCGGACAATAATTTCTTATATGTACCTCGACCTCATTCTTCTGCCTTCTCCCTAGTATCTTTGATCCCCTTACAAATCAAAACACATCATTTATGTCTTAATGACACTAGTGTCTGTGCCTCTGTGTATCTGTATGTAAGTGTTTGTGCGTGTGTCTGTGTGTATGTGTGTCTATGCCTCTGTTTGTGTGTGTCTGTATGTGTGTGTGTGCCTGTGTGTGTGCGTGTGTGTGTCCATGTGCTTGTAATCTGTGTGTTTGCGTGTCTACACCTATCTGTCTGTGTTTCAGCTTGTGTTTCTATCTGTATTTATGTCGATTTGTATGTGACTGTATATGTATTTGTGTGTTTATACGTTTATGTATAC
>NW_025207015.1:8088-10328 GCF_004010195.1 Chiloscyllium plagiosum | reverse complement strand
TTGCTTGTCCAGTATTGTGGGACATTTCTTCAGATCATCTCAGCTTCGAGGTGAGCCTCCCTGAATGTCTTGTCCAAGTCTGTCACTCATAACTACAGAGATGTGTCCCTCAGTTTCCACAGTATCAGTTGAGGTAGAGTTTACAGATAGCAAGGAGAAGCAAATGTTGGTGTATTATATATCGACACCAAAACGGTAGCAGAAAATCTGAGCATCATATGTTCTGCAAATTAGATAGGCAAGTATTGTGGATACCGCAGTCTTAGTGAATGGTCTCAAGTTGTATCTAAACTGCGTTAAGTAAGTGACTGCTGAAGGTGTGAAAAATAAGTTCTGTAAGTTTATATGAGATGGGTTGAAGAGTATGTTGCAAAGCGAACTAGAGAGCAGGTTATTTCGGATTTGATGTTGTGTGGTCAAAAAGACGAATTATTAACCTTGGTCTGAAGCAGCTTTTGAGGAATAATGGCATTTAAAATTTGTATTTTACAAGGTGTCTGCATACAATATAGAATGCTTGAATAGTCCAGTCAAACATCATTGAAGATTGGAGGCTAGAGTTCAAGATATCTACAGTGAATTTGGAAAGTACAATATAACATTCAGTGGGAGACAAACAATGGTTGTTAGAGTCATAGAGTCCGACATCACGGAGACAGGCCCTTCAGCCCAGTTTGGTCCATTCCGACCGAAATACCCATCCACGCTAAACCCATTTCCCTGCCATTGTCCCGTATCTTTCTAATCTTTTCCTATTCATGTATTTGTTCAAATGCCTTTAAAATATTGTCAACGTATCTGCCTCAACCACTTCTCATTACCTATGCATAACAGCCCCTGAGTTAAAAAAATGTTCCTCAGATTCCCTTTTATTGTGTCCCCTCTGACCTTAAACTGATGCTCTCTAGTCTGTGATTGCCCAACCCTGGGAAAAAAGACTGTGTTCATTCATTCTATCCGTGGCTGACATGATCTTATAAAATACAATATGATCCTCATCATCCTCATGCACACAAAAGTAAAAAGTCCTAGCTTGTCCAACCTCTTTCTATAACTCAGACCATTGAGACCTTGGCAGCATCATTGTATTTTTTTCTGCACTCTTTCCAGTTTAATAACATCCTTCCTATAGCAAAGTGAACAAAACTGAACATAACGCTACCAATATGGCCTCACCAGCATCCTGTATAACTGCAACATAACTCCCTAATTTCGATACTCATTGATATAAACCAAGTAAGGCGACTGTGCCAGAAGCTTTCTTCAACGTCTACCTCTGAATCAACTTTAAGAGAACCATGCACCTGAATTCCAAGGTCCCTCTGTTCCACTACACTCCTTAGGACCCAACCATTCACGATTAAACTCCAAACTTGATTTGACTTTCTAAAATGCAAGAACTTATACTGATCTGTATTAAAATCCATTTGCTATTTCTCTGCCCACTCCTACAGCTGATCAAGATACTGCTGTAATTTCTCAAATTTCTGATAACCTTCCTCAGTCTCCATGATGTTCCCTGTTTTAGTGCCATCTTCAAACTTACAATCATGCCAGGACATTCTCATCTAAATCATAGGTATATGTAATATGTAGTGGTTCCAGCATCAACCCCTGAGGCATTCCACTATTCCAGTCTGACCAGCATGTTTCCAGTATTACTCTCTGCTTCCTACCCTCAAGGCAATTTTGTACATAATTTGACAGTTCCCCCTCAATTCCATGCGACCGAACCTTCCAGAGGGGCGTACCACGTGGAACCTTATTGAAGGCCTTACTGGAATCCATCCAGACTACGTATACCACCCGGATCTCCTCAACCTTGCTGGTTACTTTATCAAAGAACTCCAACAAAATTGTGAGTCATGATCTCCCTTGCACAAACTCCTGTGCTGAATTTCATGAAGGGCTTTTGCCCGAAACATCGATTTTCCTGCTCCTCGGATGCTACCTGACCTGCTCTGCTTTTCCAGCACCATTCTAATCTTAGTCTGAACCACACCCTGTCTTTCCGAATGCATGTATATCCAATCTCTCCGAATCTTGTAAAGTAACCTACCCACTAGACTTTAGGATTACTGGTCTTTAGTTCCCAGGTTTATCTTAGTAGCATTTCTTGAACACGGGCTCAGCATTCGCTATGCTCCAGTCGTCCGGGACCTCACTCGTTGGCCAGCGATGATAGAAAACAGCCAAGTAGTGCACCCGCATTTTCTTCTCTATCCTCCTGCGGTGTTCCT
>NW_025207015.1:0-5860 GCF_004010195.1 Chiloscyllium plagiosum | reverse complement strand
AACCACACAGGGGAGGACTCAATGAATGACAGCACACTAGGAAGCTCAGAGGGTGCTTCTCCACACATCCCTGAATGTGACTGGACAGGTTATTGCACAACTTGGGAACGCATAGGGGAGCGTAAACACAGCCTTTATACATCGAAGCATAGATTATAAGAGCTATGTGGAACTTTGGTTAGGCCAAGATGGAATACTGTGTGTAGTTATGGGGGCCACATTACAGGAAGGATGTGATTGTACTGGAGGGAGTGCAGAGGAGATTCGCCAGGATGTTCCCTGGGATGAGTATATCAGCTATGGAGAGAGCCTGGATAAGCTCGGGTTGTTTACTTTGGAGCAGAAAAGGCTAAGGGGGATGTGAATCAGAAGGATAAGATTCAGGGTGGATAGACAGCAGCTGTTCCTTTTAGTCAAATGGCCACATTTTTAAAGTGAAGGGTTTGAGGTTTAGTGAGGATTTGAGGACTTTTTTTTTTTTTACCCAGAGTTTGTGGGGTCTGGAATGCACTGATTGAGAGGGGAGTTCCTTTTAGTCAAATGGCCACATTTTTAAAGTGAAGGGTTTGAGGTTTAGTGAGGATTTGAGGACTTTTTTTTTACCCAGAGTTTGTGGGGTCTGGAATGCACTGATTGAGAGGGGAGTTGTCATGGTAACCTCAAATTCTTTAGAAAATACATGGTTGTGCAGTTGAAATGCCATAAGATTCACAGGTATGGGTCTTGTTCGGAAAGTGGGCCTAATGTAGACTGTACTGTATTTCTGATGGAACAGAGACTGTGCTTCTGTTATTGTATGGATGTGGAAGGTCAATCATTGAGTAGCTTAAGATAAGAATTGATGGGTTTCTGAAGAATATCTTACCAAAGTATGTAAGAGGGAACTTGTAATATCTTCTGAAAATATGTCAATGGCAAAATTAACAGAAAAAGTTGCAGTTTCTTATAGTCTGATACCAGAGAATTGAGGACAGGGAAATAGCAGATCAGTGGAGCAAAATTTCAGTTATGCCTTCACAGAAGATAAAAAAACAAAAAAAAAATCTTCCTAGAAATACTAGAGAACTTTAGTCGGGTGAGAAAAAGGGAATAGCAACTAAATTATCAACTAAACAGTTTTAGAGAAAAATATTGGAGTGAAATTAATGGGCATAGACAAAGTCAACAGAGATTTATGAAATGGGAATCATATTTGAGAAAGTGGCTTTTAACAAAATTATGAGAAGGTATCAATGCAATACGATTGGAATCTCAGAAAGATTTTTGATAAAGCCCCAAGCCTATTTTGCAAATTCGAATCCTGTGGGACTGGGGCAAATACATGGTCATGGTTTTAGAATGGGAGAGCTGGCAGGAAAGAATGAGTAAGAATAGAACCATGTTTTTTTCTGAATGGAACACTTTGAGGATATAACAAGAATATATCGAGATTTGACATCCACCTATTCCCAATACACATTATATCTTTGGTTGAGGGGCTCATATGCTATATTCCCAGTCTGCTGACAGTCCTAAACGATGTCAGCTTGTGAGTGGATGAGGAGGATGTAAAAAAGATTGTAAGGTGATTGAGATATGTGGAGAGACTGGGCAAGTATGTGGTAGATGGAGAGCAATGGGAGAGATGAGATGTTGTACACTTTGATGGGAACAATAGAGTGTCATCCTATCATTTGCAAAGGGAGTGGTTGAAAAATGTTGCTCTATAAATGAACTGAAGCTGCATTTTTATTTTATTTCTGCGCAGCCCTCCGAGTCCATGTAAGGCAGTGAGTTCTGAAGCCAGAAGTCAATACTAGGAATAGCATTGGCACGTTGACCAGTGTATATATACCCAACAAGTGGGGAGCTGTAACGTTGAAAACGATCTGTATGTCCTTGTCCACCAATCAGTGAAAGTAATATTGTAGGAGCAGAAAGCAGGTAGGCAGATAAATGGTGTATTCACCTTCATTTCAGGGAGATTTGAATACAGGAGTAAGGGTCATTTACTGCAGCTGTATGGAACCTTAGTGGGGCCCCATCTCGAACATTGTGCAATATTGTTCGCAGTTTTGGTCTCCTTGCCTAGTAAAGGACATTGAGGGAGAACAGTGGAGGATGACCAAACTGATCTCTGGGATGACAGGCTTGTTGAGGGACCAGCGGTTTGGGGTGACTGGGCCTGTATTTTATGGGGTTTAGGAAAATGAGCGGAGATATCATTAGACAATAGACAATAGACAATAGGAGCAGGAGTAGGCCATTCTGCCTTTCGAGCCTGCACCACCATTCATTATGATCATGGCCGATCATCCTCAGTCAGTATCCTATTCCTGCTTTATCTCCATAACCCTTGATTCCACTATCCTTGAGAGCTCTATCCAACTCTTTCTTAAATGAATCCAGAGACTGGGCCTCCACTGCCCTCTGGGATAGAGCATTCCACACAGCCACCACTCTCTGGGTGAAGAAGTTTCTCCTCATCTCTGTCCTAAATGGTCTACCTGGTATTTTTAAGCTGTGTCCTCTGGTTTGGCACTCACCCATCAGCGGAAACATGTTTCCTGCCTCCAGAGTGTCCAATCATTTTATAAATAATCTTATATGTCTCAATCATATCCCCTCTCAGTCTTCTAAACTCAAGGGTATACAAGCCCAGTCGCTCTAGTCTTTCCGCACAAGGTAGGCCCGCCATTCCAGGAATTGACCCCGTGAACCTACGCTGCACTCCCTCAATAGCCAGAATGTCTTTGCTCAAATTTGGAGACCGGAACTGCACACAATACTCCAGGTGTGGTCTCACCAGGATCTTGTACAGCTGCAGAAGAATCTTTTTGCTTCTATACCCAATCCCTCTTGTTATGGAGGCCACTATGTTATTAGCTTTCTTCACTACCTGCTGTACCTGCATGCTTGCCTTCATTGACTGGTGTACAAGAACACCCAGATCTCTCTGTACTGCCCCTTTACCTAAATTGATTCCATTTAGGTAGTAATCTGACTTCCTGTTCTTGCCACCAAGGTGGGTAACCATACATTTTTCCACATTAAACTGCATCTGCCATGCATCTGACCACTCACCTAAACTGTCCAGGTCACCCTGTAATCTCCTAACATCCTCCTCACATATCACCCTGCCACCCAGCTTAGTATCTAAGCAAATTTGCTAATGTTATTACTCATACCATCTTCGATATCATGAATATATATTGTAAAAAGCTGCGGTCCCAGCACTGATCCCTGCAGTACCCCACTGGTCATCGCCTGCCATACTGAAATGGAGCTGTTTATCACTAATCTTTGTTTCCTGTCAGCTAACCAACTTTCAATCCAAGTTAGTACTTTGCCCCCAATACCATGCACCCTAACTTTGCTGACTAACCTCCTATGTGGGACTTTATCAAAAGCTTTCTGAAAGTCCAGGTACACTATATCTACTGAATCTCCCTCGTCCTTCTTCAGAGTTACATCCTCAAAAAAATCCAGAAAATTAGATTTCCCCTTCATAAATCCATGCTGACTCTGACCTATCCAGATCTGTCGTAATTTCGTCCTTTATAATAGACTCCAGCATCTTTCCCACCACTGAGGTCATACTAACTGGTCTATAATTTCCTGTTTTCTCTCTCCCACCTTTCTTAAAAAGTGGTACAACATTAGGCACCCTCCAATCCACAGGAACTGATCCCGAATCTATGAATTTCTGGAAAATAATCACCAACGCATCCACGATTTCTCGAGCCACCTCCTTCAGTACCCTGCGATGTAGACCATCAGGCCCCGGGGACTTATCAACCTTCAGACCGAACAGTCTCTCCAACACCAATTCCTGGCAAATATAAATTCGCTTAAGTTCAGTTCCTTCAGCCACTGTTACCTCAGGGAGATTGCTTGTGTCTTCCCCAGTGAACAAGGATCTGAAGTAACAATTTAATACTTCTGCCATTTCTTTGTTCCCTGTAATATATTCCCTTGTTTCTGTCTTCAAGGACCCACTTTTAGTCTTAACCATTTTTTTGCCTTGCACATACCTAAAAAAACTTTTACTACCCTCCTTTATATTTTTGGCCAGTTTACCTTCGTAGCTCATTTTTTCTCTGCGTATTTCCTTCTTAGTAATCCTCTGTTGATCTTTAAAACCTTCCCAGTCCTCCGTTTTCCCACTTATCTTTGCTACCTTATACTTTTTCTCTTTTAACTTTATATGTTTCTTAACTTCCCTCGTCAGCCACGGCCACCCATGCCTCCTCCTAGGATCTTTCTTCCTTTTTTGGAATGAACTGATCCTGCAACTTCTGCATTATACACAGAAATATCCACCATTGCTACTCCACTGTCATCCCTACTAAGGTATTGCACCATTGAACTTTGGCCAGCTCCTCGCTCATAGCTCCATAGTTCCCTTTATTTAACTGAAATATTGTCACTTCCGATTGTACCCTCTCCCTTTCAAAATGCAGATTGAAGCTTATGGTCACTACTTCCTAATGGCTCCTTCACTTGGTCCCTTCAAGAGGTCCCTGATCAGTTTTGGTTTGTTGCATAATACCAGATCTAGAATTACCTTCTCCCTGGTAGGCTCCAGTACCTGCTGTTCTAAGAATCCATCTCGGAATCACTCCACTCTCTTTCTTGAGGTCCAATACCATCCTGATTCTCCCAGTCTACCTGCATGTTGAAATCCCCCCATAACATCTGTAGTAACATCTTTGCGACAGGCCAATTTCAGCTCCTGATTCAACTTACATCCGATATCCAGACTACTGTTTGGGGGCCTGTAGATAATTCCCAAGACGGTCTTTTTACCCTTAGATTTTCTTAGCTCTATCCATACTGACTCTCCATCCCCTGATTCTAGGGCACCGCACGCAAGGGACTGAATATCCTCCCTTACCAGCATGGCAACCCCACCCCGTCTGCCCGTCAGTCTGTCCTTTACGATAGCACGTGTAGCCTTGAATATTCATTTCCCAGGCCCTGTCCACTTGAAGCCACGTCTCAGTTACCCCCACAATATCGTATCTGCCAACTTCCAAAAGAGCCTCAAGCTCATCCATCTTATTTCTAATGCTTCGTGCATTCATACAGAGTATTTTTAATTTGTTACTATCCTCACACTTCCCAAAAACTCCTATTTCACTCAACCTTACAGCATGATCACTTTTTGAGATTTCTGCGTCATTGATCCAGTTGTGTTTCTTGACTTCCCTTTTTCTAACTTGCCCTTCAATTTCCTTCTTAAACATCCAGTTAGTCCCCTCCCCCTCGCTACTTAGTTTAAATGCAGCTGTGTTGCAGTAGCAAACCTGCCTGCCAGAATGCTGGTCCCCAACCTATTAAGGTGCAAACCGTCTCTCTTGTATAATTTATGCTTACCACAAAACTTACCCCAGTGATCCAAGAATTTAAATCCCTGATTCCTGTGCCAGTTCCCCAGCCACACGTTCAAGTCCATTACCGCCCTGTTTCTGGCCTTGCCAGCCCGAGGAAATATATCAAACACTGACAGTGTGAGACAGATTGGAATGATAGTTCACTTTAAAGAAAACAGTCAAATCGTATTTAATACACAAGCGTTATCAAAGAACCGCGTGTATATTGAATAGAGAAGCAAACTTGATGGGCCGAAAGCACTATATCAGTTCTCGGTTTTTATTTCACAATGTGAAAACATATTATGGGATATGAACATTGTATGGGGAAAACTGCATTGAGGAGATGTTCGGTCATGAACTAGCATGAGGAAATCTCAACGTATTGAATGCCCTCCTCCTTTCCCAATGTTTGTGTGCAGTCTGTGGGAATGCTCTGTAAATGTTGTCACAAGCTCTCAGATGTTAGGAAAGAGGCCTCTGCAGGATCGATAGGATTGTGTTT
Source organism: Chiloscyllium plagiosum (assembly GCF_004010195.1). NCBI lineage: Eukaryota > Metazoa > Chordata > Chondrichthyes > Orectolobiformes > Hemiscylliidae > Chiloscyllium > Chiloscyllium plagiosum. The sequence continues at coordinate 1 of NW_025207015.1, read as the reverse complement.
C
>NW_025207014.1:8250-12377 GCF_004010195.1 Chiloscyllium plagiosum | reverse complement strand
ATTAGTAGATAGTTGAGTTGTTTTTTCTTCTTTATCGGAATTTTGTTTTTCTTTTGTTAAATTTTGGCTATTGTATACTTGATTTAATTGTATATCAATGTTTGTATTTGAGAGTTTTGTTTAACATTTTTACAAGTTTACAAAAATAAATTTCTAATAAAAATATCTATAAAAAAGCAATCTGTGATATTTATTGTGATATTTAATAATGTGTTTGTGCCCAATAGAATCGAACGCTTTGGCCAGATCAATAAAGCATTAAGTAGAATATCAGTACCAACAGAACCTATAAAATCAATTACGAATTTACATACCAACAATTACACAGTTAGTTATCAAAGGATAAGTGTAAAACAAATAAAATTCCAATTTTTAAAGGAGTAAAACAGGGGGACTCCTGGTCACCAATCTTATTTAACATAGCGTTAGAACCGTTAATAAACACTTTAGAGGAAAAGAGGAAGGGAATCTTTTTAGATTCCAACGGTGACAGATGTCATGGTGCTTCACTTGCCTTCGTGGATGGAGTATATTGAGCTGGGTAATACCGAAAAATATTTAGGAGCAAAGATTGATCCATGGATCGGGATAGGGCCAATGAAATGGGATGAAACACTAAGAAACTGGATGGATAAAGAAATCCTATTTAAAACCCATCCAAAAAGTCGAATTATTTAAAACCTCTTGTTTCAAGGTCGAACTTTTATTTAATGACAATGACAAGCAGAGAGAGCTGAACTTAGAAGATGGATGGCGATGCCCAGCCAAGGGATGGGTATCCAATATTTCCAAAATGATAAATACTCGAATAATTTGACCAAGATTTGGACAAATATAAAAACATCGAAAGTAATTAAGACCCATCTTTCTTAGGACCAACTTGTATCCAACGAAATCCACCTTGTCATTTGGAAGACCTTTCCATAATAAAGATTGTAGGTGTTGTGGATTAACCACAGAAACATTCGCATATATCGCGGGTTGGTGTCCAGCCGTAAAAGAACATGAGAATTAAAAGACATAACAAAATTATACAAACACTAGTGAAATATATTATGAAGAAGGGCTGGATATGTTATGTCGAACCACATATAAAGGATAAAGAGGACAAGCTCTGGACACCAGATCTGATAATTAAAAACGATTCACAAGTTATTGTAACAGATATACTGTAAGATTTGAAAATGACAATAACTCATTGGAACAGGCGTGAAAGGAGAAGACTATAAAATACCAACACTTGAAAGAAGAAATCATGGACTTAACAAAAGGGAGCAATATTATGTCCCACGGTTTTGTCATGGGCGCAAGGGGAAAATGGTTTAAGAAGAACAGTGAATTAATGAAGCAGATGGGGATTAAACATTTTAAAGCTTTCGCCCAGGAAATTAATAGTCTTACAATCTCCCTTACTCTGGAACTTCATGGACTCATAGTATTAGTAATTTTATGCTCTCTAATTTTAAGTGGATAAGTATTAGATTAGATTACTTAGTGTGGAAACAGGCCCTTCAGCCCAACAAGTCCACACTGACCCTCCGAAGAGCAACCCACCCAGACCCATTCCCCTACGTTTACCCCTTCACCTAACACCACGGGCAATTTAGCATAGCCAATTCACCTAACCTGCACATCTTTGGATTGTGGGAGGAAATACACGCAGACACGGGGAGAATGTGCAAACTCCACACACGCTGTTGCCTGAGGTGGGAATTGAACCCAGGTCTCTGGCGCTGTGAGGCAGCAGTGCTAACCACTGTGCCACCCCATTATAGTTTTAATATTTTAATTGTTATTTTAGAAGTTAATTTTAAAGTTTTTAGGTAAGTGTATAGTTTTAATTGTTTTATTACTAAAGTTGGCAGATTTTAATCACTGTAATGGTGGAGGGTAGAATAGGATGTAGCTATTAAACTTTCATGGATCCTCACAACAAATGATGCCAGCTAGGGGGCTACTAGCCTGTTGGTCTTGTTAATCCGGCTCACTTCCCGCTTGGTGCCACTGCAAAAATGATAGGAAGCATCCCTTAAAACATCATCCGGCTATGGTTGAGCCAGATAGGGGTTGCCTAACACATCGACAATCGATGTAATAAAACTCAAAAGACATGACCCATTCATCACGGTGGCGAGTGCTTGAGTCACTCACTGGGTGCAGAATCTATGACCCACAGGCTGGGGTTACCATGGCGATCAAACTGCCCAATCTCCCAGCATGCCAAGTGTGGCCGACATGGTCACCCATCCAGCAGAATTCCCTAGCCCCTACACACCCTGCACGGACAGTGTGTTCACGTGGGATTGGTACACAGAATACCTGGCCACTGCTTCACACCACAGGTACATGCCTGCAGATGGTAAATCCCAGGCAGTTAAACCCCTCTGGCAGAAGATCATGGCAGCATTGAGGATGTTTCGACCCATAAAGTCAAGGCCCATTCCCAAGTCTGAACCCAGGGACGAGGGCAAGCACCAGCTAGACAAACTGGTCAAGGAGGGCACCCAAACAGGTGCATTCTGGGACTGATATGGATCAGGCCCCGTAACTAGGGGCAATCAAAGACTAGCACCAATACTGGTTGAGACCAGGATTATATTGGGAGGAGTTTGGAGAGATGAGGTGTAATGAGGAATTTATGAGGGATGATAAAGATTTTGGAATGAATTTTGGGGAAATGCAGGTCAGGGAGAACAGGTGGGGCTGTGGTAAACAGAAGGATGCTCAGGTGAGAAGGACAGACCTGCATTTATATAGCACTCTGCATGTCTGCTCCAAATCCAAGTGCATTGGAACCAAATGAGATTCTCTTGAAGGGTAGTCCCTGTTGTAACATCGGATAAATGGCAGGCAACACAGGGATAACAAGTTCCCACAAAACAGCAACGTAACAACCACCAGGTGACCTTTCATGATGTTGACAGAGCAAGATAAATATTGATCCAGGACACTGTCCCGGTCTTCCCTGAAGTTAACACCATCATCTGTTACCTCCACATGAGCTGGGAGATGACATCTCTATCACAGGGACATCATCCAGATGGAACTGTAATCCCAGGCGCCACGGGCAAAGAATTTCCAACTCTCAGCAGAAACAGTGGAAACCTCCACAGAGAGGATCTCCAAATGGGGAACTCAGGACCAAAGCCAGATACACACAAATGACATTTCCCTTTCTAGTGAGATCTCTGGCACAGTTGAGGGAAAATTGACCAATAATCTTAAACTCTCAGAGAAATACAGGTTAAAAAGTTAGATTCAAAAGTAAATTATCAAAGAAAACTAGCACAAAATATCAAAAAGGGTAGCAAAAGCTTCTATAGGTACATAAAAGGGAATAAAGTTGCTCAGGTGAATGTTGGTCTCTTGGAAGATGAAACCAGAGAGTTAATAGTGGGGAACACCGAGATGCTGAATCAACACTTGGCCTCAGTTTTCATGGTGGAGGGCAATAGTGCCATTCCAGCTGGAATGGGCAGGTCAGAGGCAGTAGGAAGGGTAGGACTTAGAACATTGGGGGGGGAAAAAAGGTACTCAGCAAACGACTAGGATTGGGGACAGCCAAGTCCCCTGGGCCTGATGGTCGACATCCTAGGGTATTAAAGGAAGTGGCGACAAAGAGAGTGGATCCATTTGGTAATAAATATTCAAACCTTCCCGGACACAGGAAAGGTTCCAGTAGATTGGAAAAATGCTTTTGTAACACCCTTATTCAAAAAGGGAGTGAGGCAATATGTGGGAAATTAGAGACCATTGAATTTCATATTTGTTGGGAGAGTGTTCAAATCAGCTATCAATGAAACAAAATCAGGACATTTGGAACGTTCCAACATTATCGAGTGTCAATGTGGTTTTATGAAGGGTCAATCATGTTTGATTAATTTGTGAGTGTGCTTCGAAGATTAGCAAGTGGATAATGGGAATCCTGTAGACGTAACGTACCCAGACTTCCAGAAGGTGCATGATAAGGTGCTGTACAAAAGGTTAATTCACAAGGTTGTGATCATATGGGAGTTGGGGTGATTTATCAGTCTGGATAGGTGACTGGCTGATGGGGAGAAGACAGAGTCAGGATAACTTTTTTTTTTCCTGGAGGATAAGATGTATCTGGTGGGGAGCCACAGGGC
>NW_025207014.1:3626-7237 GCF_004010195.1 Chiloscyllium plagiosum | reverse complement strand
GGTGACCATCCTCCAAGGTGGACTTCGGGACAGGCAGCAGAGGAAAGTGGCTGAGCAGAGGCTGATAGCTAAGTTCGGTACCCATAGGGAGGGCCTCAACCGGGACCTTGGGTTCATGTCACATTACAGGTGATCACCATTGCACTACACACACACACACAGATATTCCTACACAAACATACGCACACACACACACACAGGCACTCCTATACACACACACACACACACGTACACACACACACACAGTACAATGTAACCCTGCAAGTACAAATTCACCCCCCAAAGTAAGTGTGTGTGTGTGTGTGTGTGTGTGTGTGTGTGTGTGTGTGTGTGTGTGTGTGTCTAGGGTGTGTGTGGTGAGTGTCAGAAAGTGTGTATGTGTGTGTAGTGAGTGCAGAGTGTTTGTGTCTATAAGGGTGCGCGCACGTGTATAGTGCAATGGTGATCACCTGTAATTTCAGTTACATTATACTGTACATTTTTGCTATAAATTCTGTTACGATCGAGCCCTCCACTATCACTTGATAAAGGAGCGTCGCTCCGAAAGCTAGTGTGCTTCCCACTAAACCTGTTGGACTATAACCTGGTGTTGTGAGATTTTTTAACTTTGTACACCCCAGTCCAACACCGGCATCTGCAAATCATGACACCAAAATTGGAGGTGCAGTGGACAGCGACAAGGGTTACCTCAGATAAAAACAGAATCTTGATCAGATGGGCCAATGGGCTGAGAAGTGGCAGATGGAGTTTAATTCAGATAAATGAGAGATGCTGCATTTTTGGAAAGCAAATCTTCGCAGGACTTATACACTTAATGGTAAGGTCCGAGGGAGTGTTGCTGAACAAAGAGACCTTGGAATGCAGGTTCATAGCTCCTTGAAAGTGGAGTCGCAGGTAGATAGGATAGTGAAGGCGGCGTTTGGTATGCTTTCGTTTATTGGTCAGAGTATTGAGTACAGGAGTTGGGAGGTCATTTGGTGACTGTACAGGACATTGGTTAGGCCACTGTTGGAATATTGCATCGGAAAGATGTTGTGAAACTTGAAAGGGTTCAGAAAAGATTTACAAGGATGTTGTCAGGGTTGGAGGATTTGAGCTATAGGGAGAGGCTGAACAGTCTGGGGCTGTTTTCCCTGGAGCGTCGGAGGCTGAGGGGTGACCTTATAGAGGTTTACAAAATTATGAGGGGCATGGATAGGATAAATAGACAAAGTCTTTTCCCTTTTCCAGAACTAGAGGGCATAGGTTTAGGGTGAGAGGAGAAAGATATAAAAAAAAAAGAGACCTAAGGGGCAACTTTTTCACGCAGAGGGTGGTACGTGTATGAAATGAGCTGCCAGAGGAAGTGGTGGAGGTTGGTACAACTGCAACATTCAAGAGGCATTTGGATGGGTATATGACTAGGAAGAGTTGAGGGATATGGGCTGGGTGCTGGCAGGTGAGACTAGATTGGGTTGGGATATCTGGCCGGTTGGACCGAAGGGTCTGTTTCCATGCTGTACATCTCTGACTATGACTCTATGACCCCACCAACACCTTCCATCTCCTCCATGACTCCTCCTCTCCCACCAACCCAGATAGTCCCCCTTCACTGACACTCCCATCCAATTGGGTGTAATGGCCCTCCCCCTCAACAATTTCTCCTTTGAATCCCCCCACTTCCTTCAGACCAAAGAGGTAGCCATGGCCCCAGCTATGCCTGCCTCTTTAAATACGTGGAACAGTCCATCTTCCATACTACACCAGCACCATTCCTCACCTTATCCTCCCCTACACCAATGACTGTATCAGTACCACCTTCCACCCCGACCTCAAGTTCACCTGGACTATCCTGGACATCACCTTCCCTTTCCTGAACCTCTCCATCTCCATTTCCATTACTGGTAACCGACCCAACACTGACATCTACTACAAACCCACCGACTCCCACAACTGCTTGGACTACACCTCCTCCCACTCTGCCACCTGCAGAAATGCTATCCCTTACTCCCAATTCCTCCACCTCTGTGGAGCAGGTAAGGGCTGTTTGGCAGTGGCTGCTTGAAGGCTCGGTGACGTTTAACGGTTTAAATTTGAAAGTTTTTTTTAAAAAAGCGCGGAGCGGATCCGGAAGCTGGTGTAGCGCAAGCTTACCTGGGGAGGCTTTTTTTCCCTATAAAAGCGCGCAGGAGAGGAACCCGAGGCACTACAGAGGTAGTGCCTCCCACCCGCCCTCCTCCTCTAACCTAGTAATAAGACCCGTTGTGGTAAGGAGGTAAGTGCTGCATTTTGCTTGTTCTGTTCTTGGACCTAGTTTTTTTTAAAAAGGTTACTTTTAGAGGGATGGCAGTGAAGGCAGTGCAATGTTCCTCTTGCAACATGTTTGAGGTGAGGGATGCCATGGCCGTCCCTGCTGATTACACTTGCAGGAAGTGCACCCATCTCCAGCTCCTCAGTGTTCGGGAACTGAAGCTGGAGTCGGATGAACTTAGGATCATTCGGGAGACAGAGGGGGTCAAAGATCGGAGCTTTAGGGAAGTAGTAACTCCAAAGATTGCAGACAGATGGGTGACAGTGAGGGGGACTGGGAGGAAGCAGCCAGTGCAGGGACCCCCTGCGGCCGTTCCCCTCAAGAACAAGTATACCGTTTTGGATACTTGTTGGGGGGGGGACTTACAAGGGGTAAGCAATGGGGTTCAGGCCTCTGGCACGGAGCCTGTCCCCATTGCTCAGAAGGGAAGGGTGGAGAAGAGCAGAGTAATAGTTATTGGTGATTCGATAGTTCGGGGCACAGATAGGCGGTTTGTGGGGGCGAGAGAGACTCACGTTTGGTATGTTGCCTCCCAGGTGCAAGGGTACGTGACGTCTCAGATTGTGTTTTCCGGGTCCTTAAGGGGGAGGGGAAGCAGCCCAAAGTCGTGGTCCACATTGGCACTAACGACATAGGTAGGAAGAGGGCTGAGGATGTTGGGCAGGCTTTCAGGGAGCTAGGTTGGAAGCTCAGAGTTAGAACAAACAGAGTTGTTGTCTCTGGTTTGTTACCCGTGCCACGTGATAGAGAGTCGAGGAATAGGGAGAGAGAACAGTTAAATGCGTGGCTACAGGGATGGTGCAGGAGGGAGGGATTCCGGTATTTGGATAACTGGGGTTCTTTCTGGGGAAGGTGGGACCTCTATAAACAGGATGGTCTACACCTGAACCTGAGGGGCACCAGTATCCTTGGGGGGAGGTTTGCTAGAGCTCTTCGGGGGGGTTTAAACTAACTCTGCAGAGGCATGGGAACCTAGACTGTAGCTTTCGGGTGCAGGACCTGGAGTGTAGGGAGGTTAGGAACATCTCAAAGGAGGGTGCCTGTAAACAGGAAAGTGGCTTGAACTGTGTATACTTCAATGCAAGAAGTATACGAAATAAGGTAGGTGAACTTGCAGCGTGGGTTGGTAGCTGGGATTTCGATGTTGTGGCTATTACAGAGACATGGGTAGAACAGGGACAGGATTGGCTGTTGCAGGTTCCAGGGTTTAAATGTTTTAGTAGGGTCAGAGGTCGGGGTAAAAGAGGGGGAGGTGTGGCATTGCTTGTCAAAGATAGTATTACAGCTGTGGAAAGGACGATGGATGAAGACTCACCATCTG
>NW_025207014.1:2099-3151 GCF_004010195.1 Chiloscyllium plagiosum | reverse complement strand
GTAATTGATATGTGGAGCTTGTTCAAGGAGCAACTATTGAGTGTCCTTGATAAGTATGTACCCGTCAGGCAGGGAGGAAAGGGTCGTGTGAGGGAGCCGTGGTTTAATAAGGAATTGGAATCCCTTGTTAAATGGAAGAGGGCGGCCTATGTAAAGATGAGGCGTGAAGGTTCAATTGGGGCGATGGAGAGAGTTAAGGTAGCCAGGAAGGATCTGAAGAGAGAGGTAAGAGCAGCAAGGAGGGGACATGAAAAGTCCTTAGTTGGTAGGATTAGGGAAAACCCTAAGGCTTTCTATAAGTATGTCAGGAATAAAAGAATGACTTGGGTAGGAATAGGTCTAGTCAAGGATAGTAGTGGGAAGTTGCATGTGGAGGCTGAAGAGATTGGGGAGACACTGAATGAATACTTTTTGTCAGTATTCACTCAGGAACAGGACATTGTTGCCAATGTGAATACTGAGTCACGATTAATTAGAATGGACGGCTTTGAGCTATGTCGGGAAGAGGTGTTGGAAATTCTGGAAAGGGTGAAAATAGAGAGGTCCCCTGGGCCTGATGGCATTTATCCAAGGATTCTCTGGGAAGCAAGGGAGGAGATTGCAGAGCAATTGGCCTTGATTTTTACGTCCTTGTTGTCTACCGGAATAGTGCCAGAAGACTGGAGGATAGCAAATGTGGTTCCCTTGTTCAAGAAGGGGAGTAGGGATAACCCTAGTAACTATAGGCCGGTGAGTCTCACTTCTGTTGTGGGCAAAGTCTTCGAGAGAATTGTAAGGGATAGGATTTATGAACATCTGGATAGGAATAATGTGATCAAGGATAGTCAGCATGGTTTTGTGAAGGGCAGGTCGTGCCTCACAAACCTTATTGAATTCTTTGAGAAGGTGACTAAGGAGGTGGACGAGGGTAAAGCGGTAGATGTGGTGTGTATGGATTTTAATAAGGCGTTTGATAAGGTGCCCCATGGTAGGCTTCTGCAAAAAGTACGGACGTATGGCAATGAGGGTGAGTTGGAGGTTTGGTTTAGGAATTGGCTGGCTGGAAGAAGACA
>NW_025207014.1:0-1441 GCF_004010195.1 Chiloscyllium plagiosum | reverse complement strand
TTTTTCCACGTATGGAGTCAGCTATTACGAGGGGGCATAGCTTTAAATTAAAGGGGGGGTAGGTACAGGACAGATATTAGGGGTAGATTCTTTACTCAGCAAGTCGTGAGTTCATGGAATGCCCTGCCAGTAGCAGTGATGGACTCTCCCTCTTTATGGGCATTTAAACGGGCATTGGATAGGCATATGGAGGATAGTGGGCGAGTGTAGATTAGGTGGGCTTGGATCGGCGCAACATCGAGGGCCAAGGGGCCTGTACTGCACTGTATTTTTTTCTATGTTTCTAACCCAACTAACGATAAACCAGAGTCTCATAACACCAGTACCACCCCGGCCCCTGGGTCTGTGGTGATGCTCGAGAGACCAAAACATTGACCAGCGATGTAGAGACTCAAAAAAAAGGCACTCCTGAGAGAGAGTGTTTCAAAATAGCTAAATGCCTTGTCATCTAATGAGTGACGCGCATGAATGGGTGAACGAGATTCCCACTGTCCCTTCCTACTATCTCGTGAAACCACAGCCAAGGGAATGGGCTTGGCAGAGTTAGTGGGGAAAGAAAACCCTGTTGAGGTTGACTGGAACCTGGCGCTGTGAAGAAACTGGAGGAGAGGTGGAGAAAAACTGGGAGGCTTCAGCCGCTGCTAAAATCCCTCTACCCTGATCGTTTTCTCACTTACCTGGTGGGGCGGGGAGGCGAGCCCTGAGGGGGAGGGGGTCTCTCATTCCTGGTGGGAATCGCCTGGGCATGACCCGCTCTGGGGACAGTGACAGGTGGGGAGTTGGACTGGGGGGTGGGGGTGGGGGTACACCTGTCACACCGTAACACAGGGGTCCTAAGGTGAGCACAGGGAGGACAGAAACCTCCCGTAGAGCAGAAGGACAAAAGCTGGCTTGATCATGATTTTCAGTCCGAGTACAGACCGTGAAAGTGGGGCCTCACATTCTATGACCTTTAGGGTTTGAATCAGGAGGGGTTAGAACCATTCCCACAGCGATGACTGGCTTGTGGTGGCCAAGCGTTCGTAGCCACATCCTTCGATGTCACCTCTTCCTATCGTCGTGAAGCAGAATTCGCCAAGTGTTGGATTGTTCACCCACTAATAGGGAACGTGAGCTGGGTTTAGACCGTCCTGAGACAGGTTAGTTTTGTCCGACTGATGTTGTGTTGTTCCAGTAGTAATCCTGCTCAGTACGAGGGGAACTGCAGATTCAGACAGCTGGCGGATGTGCTTGGCTGAGGAGCCAATGGTACGCAGTTACCATCTGTGGGATTATGACTGAACGACTCGAAGGCAGAATCCTGCCTAAACGTAACGCTCCCCTAGCGCCGCGGATCACTGGTTGGCCTGGGATAACCGACTCCGGTCGGTGTGTAGTGCTGTTTGATTCTGGTCTGGAGAACGGCCGTATGGGTGCTGCCTCCCTCCTTTAAATCACACCT
>NW_025207013.1:9744-12377 GCF_004010195.1 Chiloscyllium plagiosum | reverse complement strand
CGGCTTTAAACAAAACAGAATTTATTTGAACACTATAGTTGAAACACAAACACAGGAAAACAGAATTTAGAATAACTTAACTATTGGAAAACTGAACCAACTCCAATACAGCAACTTAACTAAGAAGCTGTTCCAATCTAATAACATCCCATAAACACACCCATTGGCAAAAAGGTAAATTGAAATATAGATTCTTACAGGCAGGAGGGAGCAACAAAGAGATTTCGGAGAGAATGTTCGTCAGGAATCTTCTGCTGAAGCTTGGAACCTTTCTGTGGATTCCAGCATCTGTGACTGCTACAGCTAAAACAGACTAGACAAAACCTGAACTCGCCACTCCCCTGCCATTGTTCAACCAGACACTTTGTCGCCTCTGCTTTTACAACCCCTCTTAAAAAAACCCATGGACAAACTAACCTTTTCAAGTGACACTCTGTTCTACAAACACTACCCAAGGCCCTATTTTTAACACCTGCCCCATTTGTTGTACCAAAACGCAGCACCTCATATTTATCCAAATTGTATTCGATCTGCCATTTTTTTTAGCCTATTGACCCAAATATTATATTAGAGAAAACTATTTCATTGTACAGTATGCCAGCAATTTCAGAGTCATCTTCAAATGTGTTAACCATCTACATACTCATACAAATCATTTAAATAAATGACAAGCCAAAGAGGAACCAATACCGATCCCTGTAGAACACCACTGGTGACAGCCTTCCATTTCGAAAAGCATCCTTTCACCATCACTCTCATCTCCTGCCGCTAAGCCAATTACGTAATCCAGTTGGGAAATTCACCCTGAATCCCAAGAGATCTAACTTTACTATTAGTCTCGCAGAACCTTGTCAAAGGCTTTACTAAAGTCCAGGTAAACAGTATCTCCTGCTCTGCCCTCAACAATCTTCTTGATAACTTTATATTCAAAGATAGTACGGGAGATTGGCAGCTTTATATATTTTCCACAGAATTCCTGTATTCCTGAACTCGAGTACAAGTGACAATAAAATCTAAATATAAATCTAAATCTAGGTCTATCCCCGGTACCTGTGACACAAAAACTGTTTTAAAAAAGGCTCCATTCTTTCTAGCTGACATTACCATTGGAAACATGCTCCAATGCTGTACTTCAGAGTCTGAGCATGAACCAATTTCTGCCAATTGCAGTGTGAACAACACAGAACAAGGACTGGAGTGAAGTGAATCAAGGAGTCCGAGGGTAGCAGATGCACGCGAACACCATCACCTGCGTGTTCCTTCCGAGTCACACACCATCTTGATTTGGAAATATATCAAATTTCCTTAGCTGTTGTTGTTTCTTAATCTTGGGATCCCATGCTTAACATCAGTACATGGACTGCTGTGGTTCAGGAAGTTAGCTCACTATCACAATTTACACTGCTCGAGTTGAGTAGAGAAACAAATATTGGAATTTGTAAATGCTCGCAAACTGAAGTGTGAATAAAATACTCGATCAATCTCCATTCCTACAGCAAATTCGGATGCTACTGAAGATAGATGGAAATTCAAGAACTTGTGGTTTACGCCAAATCTGATAAAAACAACTTTGAACACAGAGTGACAGTCCAGTGTTCTGTTGCTGCTGGGAAAATTGTGCGAAGGGAGACATTTGATTTATTATAGGAACAGTTAGATGACATGATGAAGGAGAAGCTGAATTCTCACCTTCATGAAAGTTATGATCTTCTAATCCAATATTTAAACTGGGTTCCATGTTAAGCCTTTTGAAAATGATGCAATGCTTCCATTGGTCAAACAGGAAGCTGGAAATGTGTTGCTGGAAAAGCGCAGCAGGTCAGACAGCATCCAGGGAACAGGAGAATCGACGTTTCGGGCATAAGCCCTTCTTCAGGAATGGGGAAAGTTTGTCCAGCAGGCTAAGATAAAAGGTAGGGAGGAGGGACTTGGGGGAGGGGGGTCGGAAATGTGATAGGTTGAAAGAGGTCAAGGTGAGGGTGATAGATCAGACTGGGGTGGGGGCGGAGAGGTCGGGAAGAAGATCTCAGGTTAGGAAGGCGGTGCTGAATTTGATGGATTTGACTGAGACAGGGCGGGGGGAGGAAACTGGTGAAATCCGAGTTCATCCATTGTGGTTGGAGGGTTCCTAGCCGGAAGATGAGGCGTTCTTCCTCCAACCGTCATATTGTTGTGGTCTGACGATGGAGGAGTCCAAAGACCTGCATATCCTTGGTGAAGTGGGAGGGGGAATTGAAATGTTGAGCCACAGGGTGGTTGGGTTGGTTGGTCCGGGTGTCCCAGAGGTGTTCCCTGAAACGCTCCGCAAGTAGCCGGCCTGTCTCCCCAATATAGAGGAGGCCACATCGGGTGCAAAGGATGCAATAGATGATATGTGTGGAGGTGCAGGTGAATCTGTGGCGGATATGGAAGTTTCCTTTGGGGCCTTGGAGGGAGGTGAGGGAGGAGGTGTGGGCGCAAGTCTTGCACCTCCTGCGGTTGCAAGGGAAGGTGCCGGGAGTGGAGGTTGGGTGGGTGGGGGCTGTGGACCTGACGAGGGAGTCACGGAGGGAGTGGTCTTTACGGAACGCTGATAGGGGAGGGGAGGGAAATATATCCCGGGTGGTGGGGTCCGTTTGGAGATGGCGGAAATG